>NW_011889492.1:116610-124704 GCF_000151845.1 Pteropus vampyrus | reverse complement strand
TTCCCGTGATCTTCAATTGACTGGGACAGACATGAGGTGGTCCTCACCAACATCAACAGCTGGCACTGTCCAACTCTTCAGTAAGGCTCCAAGGGTGTGGACTTTATTTTCATTAACTTTTTTTTTTTTTTTTCCCCAGAGATATCTTACTTCTTTCACACAGCGTCTGGATCTGGCTTGCTCTCAGCATTCGAATCCTGTCTGTCCAAGAACAGCTCAAGTCTCATTCTTTCCCTTCAGCTCAATCCCAGCATTCACTGACAAGCACCGACTGACATGCCGGACCCCGGGCATAAACTGGAGGCCCACACATCTCTTCCCTTTCCTTCCTGGGTCATCACACCAACCCCCACCTCTGAGTTCCCTGTCTCTCTTAGCCATGAAGCACTTACCACACTGCTCTGATTTCTACTTAAGCATTTACTTGGTTCTGTATCTATCTTGGTTCCCCAACTAGAGCACAGGCCTCCTGAGGGCAGGAAATGTTATCTAAAACTAACTTTTCTATAATTAAAAAAAAAAAAAAACGAAAAATACACACAAAAGTTGTAAAACCTATAATGCACAGTTCAAAAAACAAAACAAAATACCCACAGAGCTACCCTACTTCATACATATAATCAGTCTTAGAAGTTGCAAATACTTCTCCCCTGACCATACCCCCTTCCGCCACCCTGGGGGGAACTACTTGCCTAAATTCCCACACAATCATTCCCTTGCTTTTTTTTCCCTTCCAATAGTTGTACTATTACCCCAGCATGGATTCTGAAATAATAGTATTCAATTTTGCTTGGTTTTGAACTTTACATAAAGGAACCATACTGCATGTATTCTTTGGTGACTTGTTTCTTTCACGCAATATCGTTTTCGAGACTCATCCATGCTCCTATAGGTCATACTTTCACTGCTGCACACTATCTCATGGTACAAATATCATATTCATATATCCTTTCTATTGTTGATGGGCATTGAGTTGTTTTTGTTGGTTTTTACTTTATAATTATGATCAGTGGTGCCATAAACATTCTTGTGCATGTCTCCTGGGCACATGTATAAGGATTTCTCAAGGGGATACGCCTGAGTCACACTGCTAGGCCACAAGGCAGCCATGCATTCAAGTAGACACTGCCAAAGTGGCTGAATCAATCTGCATGCCCAACAGGAATATGAGTTCACAGTGCCTCTTTCTCAATGGCTGGCAATGTCCAACAATTCACCTTCTGCCCAGTGGGTGCTGTGAAATGGGATCTCATTATGGTTTTAATTTACATTTCCTGATTACTAATAAGATTGACTGGCATTCTTCTGATATCGATATGCTTGTTTTCTCACCTAGGAAATGCCTGTTCCTAGTTTTTGCCTTATTTCTATTGTGTTGTCTTATCTTTCAGAATTATAAGAATTCTTTCTATATTCTAGATACTAGTTCTCTGTATGTTTCGTCTACAGTGCTTTCAGTGAAATGAATGTCTTCATTTTAATATAGTCAAATGTATCAATCTTTTCCCTTTATGGTTTGTGCTTGTTATGTTTTATTTCAGAAATCTTGTCTTAGCCCTGGGTTATAAAGATATTTTTCTATGTTATTGTCTCAAAGCTTTTACAAGTTTGCTTTTCTGATTTAAGTCTTTAATCCTCCTACAGCTTTGTGAAGGTGTGAGGCTGGGCTCACATTCATCTTTAATATTCCTCCTCAGGACCTGGCATGGTGCTGTGTATACAATACTTATTTAATAAACAGAAGAAAATACTGCTTTGCATTCAAAGCTCAAATTTCATTCTTGAAGAGAAAAATCTTAAGGAGCTTCTCAAACTTTGTGTCAGCACTTTGACAAAGTTATTATTGGTATATCATGACTTTTTGGAATTTCCTTACCTTCTTTTGCCAATTTTTAGTAGACCACTAAACTGAATTAATGGGAAGCTAAGTGGAAAGAGCAGAACATGGGAGTGCTCGCCCAAGGTCCAATACTCCTCAGTTTCATGTCTCTGTTTGTGCAGTGGGAATTAAAATAGTAATAGCATCCACTCCGAGGTACATAAGATAACTGAAAACTTACACTCACTCAAAAACTTCTATAGCCATATTCGTAACAGCATTATTCACAACAGCTAAAAAGTGGATACAACTCTAATGTCCATCAACAAATGAATGGAAAAACAAAATGTGGTCTATCCACATAATGGAATATTCAGCAATAAAAAGAATAAAGTACAGATACATGCTACTATATAGACAAATCCTGAAAACATTGTGCTGAGTGAAAGAAGCCAGGCACTAATGCCAAATATCATGATTCCATTTATATGAAATGTCTAGGAAAGGCAAATCCACAGAGACAGAAAGTAAATTAGAGTTGCCGGGTAGAGGGGGAGAGGGAAATGAGGAATGACTATTAATGTGATGAGATTTCTTTTTGGGATGGGAATGTTCTAGAACTAAGTAGTGGTGATAGCCGTACACTGCTATGAAAAAGTATTATTTTAAATGGCAAAAATGTGAATTTTATGTAAATTTTATCTTTAAAAAATTCAACTAAAAAAAATACCACACTCCTTGACTATTACTGTAGTAATTAAAATCACAAACCCCGAAAAGAGACTTCTGGGATTCAAATCCAGGCTCCCCATGTAAATGGTGTCTTGGGTGAAGGTGAAGTTATTTCAACTCTAAACATGGGGGTAACAGTTCCTGCCTAAGATTATAATGAGAATTAAATGAGGTCATACACATAAAGCACTTAGAAGCGTCTGGGACTAAGTGCTCAATAAACCTTAGCTATTAGCCGCTATAATTCAGTGTTTAATGTTAGTTATTGGTTATTTGTGGGGGTCAGGGAGAGCTGTTTATGCAAGATTCTAAGTGCTTTATTCCTATTGGCTCACTTATTCTCTCATCAACCTTACGAGGCAGAATTATAATCATCCCCAGTTTACAGATGGGGAAACTGAGGCTTACAGAGATTAAAGTAACATACCCAGACTCCACAACTAAGAAGTGAGCAGTGGGCATTCAGATCAAGGTCTATAAAAGTCCAGAACCCTGGCTGGTAGGCCCACTGTGAGACCCCCGCCCCCGCCCCCGCCCGCACACATCCTGCTGGCATCACGGAGAAAGCCACAGGATTTGGTTTGCTAGGCTGTACGTTCCTTTGGACTGGGGCAGCCTCATTGGTCTCCAGACCCTTCTCCTCCAGTACCTGGCAGGGCCAAGCAAGCCTGAGCAAACGATCGCCGCTTCGGGAACTGGTGGGGCCCTTTCTTCGAGCGCTCCTTTATTCTAAATTACTTCTAATTCAGAACAAAGACAACGTCAACAAACGTAAACCAAGTCCTTTGGAAATGAGAATAAAGAAGCACGGACAAAGGGGTTGATTTTCATAGCCTCGTGGGGAGCACCCGGGTCAGCGTGTTGGGGTAAAGGGGGCCCCGCGCTCGGGGTGGGTGGGGCCTCAGATCTGGATTCTGTATGAAGGGGACGGGCCCAGAAGAGGTCTTCTGGGGTGCAACGTAGGGATGGAGTTAGGGAAAGGCGCTGGGACAGTGGCACGGGTCTAAAGGGAGAGGTGATGGGGGTGGAGGTCCGAGAGAAGAGAAAGACGAGGGGGTCTGAGGTCCCGGGGCGCGAAGAGGCACCGACTCCGGGGGGCGTGGTAGGACAAGGAGGGAGGGGCGGCCCGAAGCCCCGTAGGCGCCGAGGGGGATGAGGCGAGCCTTGGGCCCGGGGCTGGACACCGGGGGCGCGGTACCTGCAGACACGACGCACTATCCGAGATGCTCCCGCCGTACCCACGCGACCGCCACTCCTGTCACCGCCACTGCAGCTGTCGAGAGCCGCACCCCCACGTGACCCGCGCGCGCGTCGGGGGCGGAGCCGTTGTAGGGCCCGCCCCAGGCGTCCAGACGCGCGGGCCTGCCTAAGTGCGCCTGCGCGGCGGTTGCCGTGGAGATCAGGGAAGCGTTGGACTGCCGAAGACCCTGGCTGGAGTGGCCCGCGGTCAATGAAAGTGAGGCGCGGCTGAACGCCATAGCGACCCCACTCAACGGGTCTCCCCACTGCTACAGGTGTTCGGTGTTTCCGGAGTAAACATGCACCCCGAGGCCTTGGAGCCTGCGGCTGACGGAGGAGAAGAGCAGGACTGCGCTCAGGAGCCGGGCGTGGAGCAGGGCGTGGAGGAGTCTGAGGGTGACCACGGGGACGCAGGCCAAGGGGACCGCAAGGAAGGTGCCGACCGCCGCCCCAGGGAGGCGAGGGGGGTGACAGGCTGAGCCCAACACCACCTATCTGATCTTCACAGCCAACAACAACAACAACAACAACAATAATAATAATGGCAGTATTAGAGGCCCACAATTATTAAAGGATGCCTGCCAAGCTCTCGCGGCATTTGAGCCATACACCCTCCCTGTGCGGTAGACACTCCTCTTCCCATTTCAGAAATTGCTCCAAAAAGATTAACCTCAGCCAGTCGATGACAGAACAGAGACTCATGCTTGAACAGTCTGACTCTGGAGCCCAAGCCGTTACCCAACACACCATTCTGTCTCTGCCCAATATTTTTGTTTTGAATGTATCCCTTTATTGCTATCATCGTGTAAGATCAGAAGATGTCAGGGAAGGACATTCTGGTTGAATTCACCGTGTCCAGTGCAATGCCTTGACCCATGATAGAGAGAGTGAATGAGGAGCTGGTGATTCTGGGGTCAGCAGGCAACTCCTCGCCACAGTTTCCCAGAATGGTCATAGAAGACAGGCTTCAGCCTCTGCTCCCATTTGGCTTGGGGTCCCTAAGGGAAACATTTTAGTGACTAAATCAGCTAGTAGCTGATTTGTGTTTCGTTTTTTGAACCCAGTCAATAACAAAAAAATATATCTTGGGCATCGACTGTCCAGACAAGCCCTGTATGAGGAGCTGTAGGGAAGCCATGTTGCTCTGTGGAAAGCCACTCACACTGGGTTCAAATTGCAGCTCTGCAACTTGCCAGCTTTATGGCCACTGGCCCAAAGCTTAACCTCTCTGTGAGGCAGTCTCCTTACCTGCAAACAGGGATAATTATACAGGGCTAATTAAAATTTCTGGCATACAGTGGGGTATTAACAAATGCTAGCTCTTGTTAATGATATAATCAATCGATTATTATGTATATTGAGCACCTATTCTTTATTTCACAAACCTTTATCTGGTATCTCTTGTGGCTGGGCATTGTATGCAGAGGGAAGTGGGGAAGCATAAGAACAGTGGCACACAGGAAGCGTTTAGTCTCCTTCCGCAGATCACACAAACACATAGAGCAGAAGCCAGTGACCTTTAAGATAAAGTGCATTTGAATTAGCCAATTTTGATCGACCTTTAAAAAAATTAAGTGCATTCGAATGTATTTATTTCCACCATTTTTGTTTCTTTTTGTATGTTTTTTTCTTTTGAGAACTTTAAAAAGAACATGTTATAACAAACACCCACGTATCACCACTAAGAACTGAAAATGATTAACATTTTTATCATATTGAAGTATTTTTTAATTAAAGAAAGAAAACATTTCAGATAAATTTGACATTCCTTCCCTTGCCCCTCCATTTCTAGTCTCATCCCCTTCTCCAGAATTTTGTATGGATCCTTTCCATCACCTCTCTCTCTCTCTCTCTCTATACACACACACACACACACACACACACACACACACACACACACATAATGTCCTTATACAATGCATAGTATTGGTTTGTGTGTTTTTAGTATATGTATTTAGTATCCTGTGCTTATTATGAAACTTGCTTTTTTCAACTCTAAGTATGTTTCTGAGAACTTGCCATATTGCCGATGTAGCTCCAGTGCATTCTTTTCAAAGACAGCATAATAATCCATTGTTTTTATTTAACTAGTTCCTATGGATGGACATTTGCACTGTTAAGAGTTTTGGGCTGTTACAAATAATGTAACAGAAATGAATCTGCACATCTCCTGTGTGCTTGCACAAGAACTTTTATAGAGGATCTATACAAAAGTGAAATTTCCATAGTCCTTATCAGTGTGTTTTAAAAACTGTTATACATTTAAAGAGTACTTCTGTTCTATACATTTAAAGAGTATTTCTGTTCTAAAATTGAATAGTTGTTAAGTTGAAATTGGAAATTTTTAACACATATTTTGATCTCCATAGAACCAACCTCTTATTTTACAGAAATTAATAATCCTAAGGAAAAATGTGCGCATCTTTCTGACACATCCTACCAAAGTGAGCAGAAGCAGAGTGGTGATAGCAGGTCAGATGGTTGTTTAGAACACCACAGAGATGACAAGGAAAATCATAGCCCCAGGTATGTGGGTATGGTGCTGCCAGTTATAGTACACATTGACCGAGTAGGGTAGATGGTGTAATCACCCCTTCGACAGATAAGGAAATTGAGGTTCATGCAGATTAAATAGTCAGCCCAGTGTCTGTAGCAGTGGAGTCAGGATGGCACTGCCTCTGTGGCACAACTAACCACAATCTATCAAACTTTAATGCAAAACCTGGAAAGAGAAACACCAGTAGTTCTTGATGACATGACACTATTAAAAGTATTTTTGTTAGAACATGCCTTGCAATTTTTAAGAATGCTAAAAGTAACAATATTAGACGAGGCCCTGAAAGCTATAAAAAAAAAAAAAAATGAAGAAGTTAAAGGCATATAGGATGTTGTGGAATTTTGAGAAGGAATAGATATGGTGAAGAATTTTTGGAATATATTTTAGAACTGACAAATAAATGTCTTGTTCATGTTTTCCATTTAACAGAATGACTAAAAGATTCCTGCAAAAACTCTGCAAGCAACACAAGCTTTATATTACCCCAGCATTGAATGATACGCTGTATTTACATTTTAAAGGTAAGGATCTGGAAGAGATGTCTCATATCAGGTGGAAAGATTCTGGTGGTGTAAAGAAATTGCTTGCATGGATCATCTGGAGTTCTCAAATTATATTACAATAGAATCAGAGTTTAGTGGAGATTTATAGAAAAGCAACAATATCACTTTGAAGAAAAAGTCTTACCTGACTCGAGTTTGTAAAGGGAAACACATTGTTACTTTTGTTTAAGTTTTCCAAAGACTTAATAATTTTTTGAGCCAGAAGCTAGTTGTGAATGCTTTGGGCTTGGGAGGGATATGTTGTAAAGGATTGAAAACTGGCGTGGAAAACAAAGAGCAAGGGTCATACGGTGCCTCTAGAATGGAGAAGTATGAACAGTGGCATCCAAGGGCTCAGAGTTGGTGTCCGGTATTCACATATAAAAGTTCAGGTTCACAGATAGGGCTATTTCTCTCAATGAAAAAGAAAATAGCGCCCAGTCTGAGTTGAACTGAGTATGGCCCACCTGCCTCATCAATCCTCCGCATGTTCATTTGTTTATTTAAGTAAATATTTACTGAGGGCCTTCTGTATGCCTGGCACTGTACTCAGTGCTAGAGACACAGAGGTGGATATAATAAAGATGCCTTTGGTGTCCTGGAGCAGGTGTCCCCAACCCCCCGGGCCACAGACCAGTACTGGTCCGTGGCCTGTTAGGAACCGGGCCACACAGCGGGAGATGAGTGGCAGGCAAATGAGCGAAGCTTCATCTCTGTTTGCAGCCGCTCCCCAGCGCTAGCATCACCATCTCAGCTCCACTTTAGATCATTAGGCATTAGGTTCTCATAGGAGCACTGGTCCCTGGTAACAAAAGGGTTGGAGACCACTGTCCTAGAGGATAGGACAACCACTGTGAGGAGATCCAGCACCACAAATACCTTAATGATTTGAACGACTCCTAGCTGGTCTCCTCACCTCCATGTTGTTCCCTCCAAAATTCTCCATCCAATGTCCAGGTATAGTAGTGATAAGATGACTTAGGAGGGCAGATCCTAAGAGGTGGGGAGAAGAAGACCCAGTAGGTTAGACCAGTAGAAAGAGTCAAAGAGGTAGAACAAGGAGAGAGATGTGCCCATGTTATAAACTGCTGTGGAACAACTTGTCTCCAAACTTAGCAACTTAAAACAAATTTGTCATCTCATACTGTTTCTGAGGGCCAGGAATCTGGAAATGCCTTAGCTGGGTGGTTTTGGCTCAGAGTCTC
>NW_011889492.1:104415-115445 GCF_000151845.1 Pteropus vampyrus | reverse complement strand
GGGGAATTTACTATGTTTTCCTCAGAGCCAATTTTGAGGAAATCTATTTGTACAGCGTTTACACTTACTAGAATTTGTGCTACCCAAATTCCCCCTATTAATAGGATCGTTCCTAAGAAACCAATTATCCCTAAACACATGCCACGTCCTCGTTCTTGACGATGCATTCCTTGAAGCCTCTGTCCCCATCTCCGGACCTTGTCACGCAGTAGGGTAGAAAGAGGACGCGGCACCCAGCGCTCATAATGTATTTTCGCAAAGCTGTCTCTCTCCTTTTCTTCGCCCTGGTTTCCTCTAATTCATTTCAGGAGGGTCAGTCACCCCTCACCTTCATTCACTCTCGACCACGAAGGGAAGGTGGCCGCTGCAGTGCTAAGCTGTCCCTTGCCAGACTGGCCACTGACGCAGAAAGACTGCCTTTTTTCCAGTGGAGCTAACCGTACTCTCCAGGATTCATCTAAGTTGGCCTCCACTTGGCTCAGCATGACCAATCCAGAATGAATCATTGTGACTCTGAGAGCCATGGGGTAGTTATCAGAGAGGAGGTTCCTCAAGGAAAAGTGGCAGTACTGTCACCAGAGGAAGGTGTGGATGCTAGGCAGGTAGGCAAAAACCCGAGTGACTCCTGTCTCTCTTATGTGCATGGAGGAGCTTAATTGACACCCTCTTCTTCTTGCCAGGTTTCGATCGCATCGAGAACTTGGAAGAGTACACGGGCCTGCGTTGTCTCTGGCTGGAGTGCAATGGAATACAGAAAATCGAGAACCTGGAGGCCCAAACCGAATTGCGTTGCCTCTTCTTGCAAGTGAACTTGCTTCATAAAATTGAGAACCTAGAAACTCTGCAGAAATTGGATGCTCTTAACCTCAGCAACAATTACATCAAGACCATTGAAAACCTCTGTGAGAATGCCGCACGAGGGGTCTTTCTAAATGTCATTATGCCCAACACTTTCCCCTGGGGGAGGTTCTAAAATTTTAAATTACGGGCAAGAAACATTTTGATGCCTTTCTTTGTTGCTTACTTCTGCTGACTTCATCTTCCAGCCTGTCTGCCAGTCCTGAACACGCTCCAGATAGCCCACAATCACTTAGAGACCGTGGAAGACATTCAGCATCTAAAGGAGTGTTTAAAACTTTGCGTCCTTGACCTTTCCCACAATAAGCTGAGTGATCCAGAGATCCTGAGCATTCTGGAGAGCATGCCCGATTTGGTAAAACACGCACAAAATTTGCATATTTTATGATCTTTAGATACCAAATCTCTCTTCTCTCTTCTTCCTTTCTCCCACCGTCCCTCCCTCTTTCCCTCCCTCCTTTTTTCCTGCCTCTTTTCCTTCTTTCATACTTTTTTCCTCTTTGCATTTTTAGCTAGAGATCTTAAACGCTAGATGCCATACCATTTCACTCTCAAATATTTCAGCGTGTATCTCTGACAGATAAGGACATTTTTTTAGCATAATCGAAATACAATTATATCTAAAATGTTATAATAACTACATTTAATATGCAGACCATGTTCAATTTTCTCCATTGATCTCAAAAATGCGTTTTGACCATTGAGATGTTCAAACAAGACCCACACATCGTATTTGGATTACTTGTCTCTGAAACCTCTTGATCTCTCATCATTCCCCTTCCCTGTACCTCCCACCTCCACACTATATTAATCTGTCAAAGAGACTGGGTCCTTTCTCTGGTAGTGTGCCGCATTCTAGATTTGGTTGATTGCAACCTCATGGCGTCATTTAACATGTTCTGCTGTACCCAATATTTATTTTTTGTTTGTTTGTTTGCCTTTTCATTTATTTTATTTTGTAGGAGGGAAGGGAGTGGGAGTAGGTTGCATAATAGATGATACATGAGAATTATCAAGCACAATCGAAAAGCATCAGAAATATCTTTTAAAAAGAAGAAAATATATGCACATGTTTACAAAAATATTGTTGGAAAAGAAATGAGTGTCAGGAATTCCCCTCAGCATTCTCTGTCTTATCCTTTGGTGCACAGTTGCTCCAAGCTCCAGCGCTGGGGCAGCAGCCAAAAAGGTACCAGGGACACACAAGGAGGACTGACCCACAGGGCTTCAGGGCGAAGGCTGGAGGGGCAGCCCCGTGCCCAGACAGCAGTGCTAGCAGAATCCATCGCCTCTCCTACCAAGCCTACCCGCTCCCCATGGACACTGAGGCAGGCAGCAGCCACATCTGAGTCTCCATCAACCTGGCCCCCAATATTTCTTATAAAATGATAATGGAGCCAGAGGCCTGATCAGATCCAGGTTCGATACTTAACTTTGGCATGTGATATAATATCCGGTGGCCTCTCTTTTTGTAACTGAAAGATCAATTGGTGGGCTCAGATATTGTCAGCCTGATCCAGCCACTGTAAATTCCCCCACTGATCTTGTTTTAGCAGCCAATGAGGAGCATTGCCTAGATGTATTATTTCATTAGGGGTCACAAGATGATCATTTTCTAATTCTCTTATTCCTTCTGCATTTGTTAGCTGGAATACTTCTACAAAAAAAAAAAAAACTTACCCACATAACTAATGGTTCCCTAATGTATAGTTCATACAGAAAGGCTGGGATAAATGTCTGTTTTTTTCTTTTTATTTATCAATTTTCAAAGAAATGAGTCAAGAACCTAGCAACAATTAAAGGTGACAATGAAGGATTTTTCAATATCATTATAAACTCATGGATTTATATATATAGTATTTGATATGATTTAACCCTTGCTGTTATTTTAATTTTGGATGTTCAAGTGGTCCCATCTTCTGGCCTGTGACAACCCCTCTGGATGGGACCTGTATACTTTTGACTCACCCCCAGTGGCCTTTGTTGGCTTCCTTGATTTTTAGGGTGTATGTTGCCATTTGTAGTAGTAACAAAATTTTTTAAATAGTACACAAAACTCTTGAGTTTACCGTTTACTGTTCAGAGCATGCATAAGTGAGGAAAAGTGAGTCAGTTAAAAGAGAAACAGTTCAGGCGTTATATGCAGAGCAGACTGTCTAGGACTAGTTTAGAATTGCCAGCACATAGTGATAATATAAATCTGTATTATATAATAATACATTTTTAATTTTTCTCACTTGGCTGCCATAACAAATTACCACAGGCTGGGGAGCTTAAATAACAGAAATTTATATTCTCATAATTCTAGAGGTTAGAAGTCCAAGATCAAGGTGTTAGCAGGGTTGGTTTCATTCTGAGGCCTCTGTCTTTGGCTTGCAAATGGCCATCTCCTCCCTGTGTCTTCACATGGTCCTTCCTCTGTGTGTGTCTGTGTCCTAAACTCTTCTTTTTATAAGGACACCAGTCATAGTGGATTAGAGCCCACCACTGTGATCTCATTAATCTTAATTACCTCTTTAAAGGCCAGGTCTCCAAATACAGTCACATTCTGAAGTGCTGGAGGTTAAGACTTCATCGTGTGAATTTTGGAGGGGCACAATTCAGCCCATAGCAAAAGCAGCCTGCCTTACAGTCTGTTTTATGATAGCTTTTAAATTCTCCACACCCCATGTACCTCTTTGGTGCCTGCACCTGGAGCATACTGCTCCCACCACCCCAGTCCCCACAGGAGAGGGCACTTGAAAATATGACAAGAATGGCGAAGGCAGTACAAGAATAAAGTTAGGGGAAGGCTAAACTAACTAGTTCACAAGATAATTTTTTCTCCAACAATAGAAACTGCTTTAGATATGAAAAATATTTCATCGGTTTAACAGATTTTAAATGGTTCACCCACATGTCTCCTTAACTGTTCGCAGGAGAGGAGGTGGCAGTGTTACAAGATGGGCGGGGGGTGGGGGGGATGGCATGCTGTCACTGCTGTATGTCTTTCTCTTTCCTGGTTCCAATGTGATATCTAGGAGATCCGTAGGCCTGGCAGGAAAGGCCCACGCATTAGAGAAGCGGGCACTTTTCATCCTTTTCCCATAGTCACTGCTTCTTATCTGTCTAGCTGCTGTGTACATTTTCTTAAAATGAGTCCTGGCTGGGAAGAAGAGAAAACAATTAGACTGAGATTAATTTCAGTAGAAGAGATTGGGTGAGCAAAACTAACGTAATCACTGCACTTGGAAAAGGCCTCAGGAAATGTTTTCCAGTATTCTTCTGGAAGGGCAATCAGACTGAGGACCTGAAGTTCAAGAAAAAAAAGGGCTGTCCAGTTATCAGGATGACGTCATGGCACAAAAACAATGACGTCCTTCCGGCTTCGCTAACAAAGTCATCAGAACGTGATGTTGTCTCTTCCTTTTTATTTATTCTTAGAGCACAGCACATATAAAATATTTAAACCACGTTCATTTTTTAGTAATTAATTTGGTTCTGTCTGTCTGCTTACAGCGTGTCCTGAATTTGATAGGAAACCCAGTTATTAAGCATATCCCTAACTATCGAAGGACAGTCACTGTTCGACTAAAACACTTAACATTCCTGGACGACAGACCAGTTTTTCCAAAGGACAGGTAAGGAGGAGAAAAGTCTTTTGCTCACATTTTAATATGTAATAATTGAGTATGGTTATTAAACATTTAAAAATGTTTAATTTTTGAGCACTTTACACATCATTAAATATTTTTTTTAGAAATAGGTTTATGGCTACATAATTATGATAGGAAATCCTCTATTTTTGAGTACTGATTCATCGATTTTTTTTATTAATCCTTCAATAAATATCTTTGTATATAGGTCTCTGACCTCATTGCTGGTTTTTTCCTAAGGATGAAATGTAATGAGTTGTGTTATTGGAAGAAAGAATGTGGTTTGAGCCCTTCTAAAGGTGCTTATAAATATTTTTTAATTATTTTCTAGAAAGTTTGTAACTATTTATAACTTCACTAGACATTGCCATGTAAAAGAAACGTTTGCCAGCTGAGCTGATAAGTGAAGATGGTATCCTTTTTTAAATTTGCATTTTTGGATAACTGATGAGGTTGGTCTCAATAACCATCTTTGTTGGATATTTATGTTTCCTTCTCTACGAGGTATTCCATTCATGACTTCCTCCCAGTTTTCTTTTTTCTGAGAGGGCTTTTCCTTGATTCATAAGAGCTCTTGTATTAAGAATTTTGGACCCAGGACCGCCATGTATATTGTCACTTTCCTTTTATCTGTGTTTTTAAGTTGAGGTCACTATTCATTATAACTTAGACTAAAACCTCAGTAACATGGAGAGCTTGAAGGGAAGTGCTATCTGAATTTTGAATGATACAACATTTAAAAAGAAATGTAGCTGGTAATATGTTTTTGAACTCACAAATTTAAGTCAAACTAACAAATATTTCAGATAGTAGTGAGAACCTTCATTCCAATTAGGTGAGAAAACAAGAAGACCTGCTTCTGGGAAGTTGGGCAGAGATGTACCCAGCACCCGGTTTCCAGAGCACCCAGCCTTGCGGGGCTGGGGGACAGTGAGCCAGGCCTGCATGCTGACCTCCAAGCCTAGCTCTGCAGCCCCGAATTGTGTACCCTTGGCTGGGCTCACTGACCTCCCGAGCCTCACGTTCCTCATCTGGAGAGAAGGATAGGGTCTTCCTGAGTACCTGTGAACTTGAGCGGTAAAGGGTTCGCAGGAGGAGTGAACCAATGGGAGCAGCTGTTGCTGAGGATTCTGAGCCCCATCCCAGGGCAGCGCTGACCCACGGGAAAGTGTAAACAGGGACATGAGGCCGACCTTTCTCAGTGAGAACCACCACCCTGTACAGTATAGCATGACTCCAGTTCAGGAGTCAGATTCACCTGGGTTTGAATCCTAACTCCGCCGCTCACTAGCTGGTCCGCCTTGGGTACTTGCTGTTATTTCTGTCTGGGTTGAGCTTCACGGGTGGTTGCAGGTTTCTGCTCACCTGTCATCTTATTAAGATCTTCATGACCCAGCACACTGTGTAAGTATTACCTTTTCTACCTGGTATCTCTTCAGCCTGATTTCTTTTCTTGGACACGATAGCCTCTGACATGTTTGTTTCCTTGTTTAAGGTCTGTCTTTCCCCATAAAAAGGGCAGCTCTAACAGAGAGAGCAATGTCATCTCCTGTTATCTGCTGTATCTACAACCCCTCCTAGAACAGTTCACCCATTTAAAGTGTACAATTCAGTGGTTTTTAGTATAGTCACAGAGTGACTATACTAAACTATCAGCACAATCAATTCTTGAATATTTTCATCACCCCAAAAAGGAACCCTTATCCATGAACAGATTCTCCCCATTCTCCTCCTCCTAGCCCCTAACAATCACAAATCTGCTTTCTATCTCTGTGGATTTGCCTATTCTGGACATTTCATACAGTATGTGGTCTTTTGTGATTGGCTTCTTTCACTTAGCATAATGTTCTCAAAGTTCATCCACATTGTAATAGGTGTCAGTAATTCATTCCAAAATAATGTTGCAAAATAATATATTCTATTTAGATATACATTTTATTTACCCATCAGTTGATGGACATGTGGGTGGTTTCCACTTTTTGGCTCTTGTGAATAGTGCTGCTATGAATATTCATGTGCAGGTTTTTGTGTAGATGTTTGTTTTCAACTCATTTGGGTAAATACTGAGGAGGAGGATTGCTGGATTATACGTTAAGACTATGTTTAGATTTCTAATTGCCAAACTGCCTTCCAATGTGGCTGCACTGTCTTGCATTCCCATGAGCAATGAATGAGGAGAGTTCTTCATTCCTCACCAATGTTTGATGCTGACAGTGTTTTGGATTTTAGCCATTCTAATAGATTTGTTGTGATATCTCGTTTTAATTTGTATTTCCCTAATGTCTTCTGATGTTGAACATCTTTTTATATGCTTATTTGCCTCTGTATATCTCTTTTGCTGAGCTATCCAGATCTTTTGCCCACGTTATTGTTTTTTTTTTAAATTTTAATAGTTCTTTGTATTTTTTTTGTATACAAGCCATTATTCAGTTATCTTTCTTGAATATATTTTCTCCCAGTCTGTGGCTTGTCATCTCATTCTTTTAAGCTTTGCCTATTTCTAAATTGTGTTGTCTTTGTATCAGTGAGTTATGAATGTTCTTTGTATATTTTAGATACAAGTCCCTTGTCAGGTAAATGATTTGCAAATATTTCTTATATTCTGCGTTGTCTTTTACTATATTTATGGTATTCTTTGCATTACTAGCATTTTTGATGTTGATGAAGTCCAATTTCTCAATTTTTCCTTTTGTCACTTGTACTTTTGGCATTATATCTAGAAGGCTTTGCAAACCATGCGACTTTAAAGATTAAAATGTACATGTGTTAACTTCTGTCCTTACAGTCACATGTCCTATGCACCTTAGGTTTGATTTGGAGAGAAATGAACACGTTTGGTCAGATAGTATATGTTTTGAATTTACCTTTAACCTGTGAACATCAAACCTCCCCACTTTCTGTTTCTTTATTTATTTTTCTGAACAGAGCTTGTGCAGAGGCCTGGGCTCAGGGAGGATATGCAGCTGAGAAAGAGGAGAGACAGCGGTGGGAGAGCAGAGAACAGAAGAAGATCACAGACAGCATCGAGGCCCTGGCAATGATCAGGCAGCAGGCTGCAGAGAGAAAGCGGCAGAAAGAAAGCCGAGAGAAAGGTACGTGTCCTAGCCGAGACAGCCCCCAGAGCTCTGTTTAGACTAGAAATCTGTGCTGTCAGACTCGCAGTCTTTCATCTCTGGGATTTGGCAGAGTTTTGTGATCATTTACTCATATATCTACAGATCCATCTGCACTTGGCTTCCCCCACCTGCCAGGGGTGGTGAGAAATCCCAACAATTATATGTAGTTTCAAACAATTATATGTAGTTTCAAACCACTTTTAGTGATTAAAACACGATTTGTTAAAATAGCCTCAGTTTTCCAAAATCAATGGTATATTAGTTTTCTGGGATTGCCATAGCAAATTACCACAAATTTAAGGGCCTAAACGACACAAATTTATTATCTTATCAGAGTTCTGGAGATTAGAAGTCCAACATGGGTCTCACTGGGCTGAAATCAAGGTGTTGGCGGGGCTGATTTTTTTCCAGAGGTTCCAGGGGAGATTCTGTTTCCTTGTCTTTAAGGAAGACCACTTCTAGATGCTGCCCGCATCTGTTGGCTCATGACCCCTTCCACCATTTTCAAAGCCAGCAGCAGAGCATCTTCACATCTTTCTCTAGCTCTAACCTCCCACCTCCCTCTTTTAAAGACCCTTGTGATGACATTGGACCCACCAGGATAATCCAGGATAAACTCCCCATTTCAAGATCCTTAATCTTAATCATAACTGCAAAGTCCCTTTTGCCATGTGAGGTCACATATTCACAGACTCTGAGATTAAGATGTGAGCATCTTTTGGGGGCCATTATTCTGTCTACCAAAAATGAATATTGTGACCTCATATCAAAGCAATATGGTATTTGTACTAATTTTATAGGTACCACATTTAGTACCATTAATAGCAATAAAATCAGCCAGCATGTACTGGGGGCTCAGTCTGTGCCCTTTTTACCTTGTTTGAATCAAAGGGTTGTGGTAATCTTGAATTTTAATTGTTATTAAGGTTTTTCATTACTATTATTGCCCCTTTAAATCTGCCATTTTCTGCACGCAGATCTTACTGCCCATTTAGTGGAGTAGGGGGCTTGGCAATCACAAATAAATAGGTTTCTGCACGTAAACCTCAAGCACAGGTACATGCACTTATACATATGTGGAATGAGCAAACAGACACTGTCACAGATCCCAACAGAGGGAGAGGATACAGTTTCACCTCCAAGGAGCCCACGGTTCCCCCGTGGAGGCAAAGAGGAGTACCAGATACCTGGATTTGGAATTAACTTGTAAATTAGGAACTCATACAAGGTTAGCTGGGTTGGGTGAGATCATATCAAGAAGGGCCTTGGAAACCAGTTTTGATATGGCAGGTGACAGGTCATGGGCTATGAAGTAGGTGGCTGTCATGGAAGTGATGTTAGTGGCATGAGTTTGGAGGGCAAGGGGGTTCTATACTTGGGGAGCCAGGTGGGAAGCTGCAGCCCCAGGGTTGGAGAGAAATCTTCTGTGCAAATCACCATGGCAGGACCAGGGCAGGCCTGGGAAATGTTCTTGGCTCCACAGACCCTCTGGGCTACTCTAGTATCTCAGACTCTCTTTCCTGCCTTCCCCAACCCCATCCCCCACCCCTGCGCCCATTTCAAGACTCTATCCACAGGCAGGTTTGGCATAAATGAACCCCTCCCTTCCCCACACAATCTACTGCCCCGCATCCAGGACTCAGAGCCCCCTGCTCACGCCTGATGCCCCTGGCCGGCATTTGGTAGAGGCTTCTAGTGAGGGAGTGAGTCCTGTGTCTGTCTCAGTCCAACCCCGAGGAGAGCCTGTGGGATCCTGGGACAGTGCTCAGGGCACCTTAACAAGTAAGAACTTTCTTCCTTATTCGATACCCAGTAGAGGAGCCAGAGGCTCCATGTGTGTTTTTAAATTACATTTATTGTTTTTCACTTAATTACAAAATGTGAATACACTATACATAGGAAACATAGAAAAGCACAGGTAACAACATAATTGCAACAAAAGTCACTCACTAATTCATGTATTTCCTGGCTTTTCCTTATGTATGCAATGCATATTTTTATAGAAAAATGGCATAATTATATTGCTTTTGCCTACTCTTTTGAATTAGCATAGTATATTTTCCATAAAATAGACGTTCTCCTACAGCGTGTTTTCCCCCAACTATCAAAGCTTTCAAATTTTCAGGAAAGCTTAAAACATAGTAAAATGAAAGGCTGTTGTGTCCATTTTAAATACTTAACATGCACACACGCTTTCCTGTTCTGCCGAACCATTGGAAAGTAAAGGCAGACGTCGTGACCCAAATACTTCTCATGCGTCTCCCAAGAACCTCCTGCATTGTTTTCTTAATGGTTGTGTGTGTTCTGTTCGATGGATGTGCTGAGCAATCTCTCTCGTGGACGTTTAGCTCCATTTTTTTAGCATCCATACACAACGATTTGATGAACAGCCCTGCGGGTGGTTCTTTACTGGTTCCTGACGGTTCTCCGAGCTCACTCGTCACGTGTCATAGAGAAATGTGCAGGTACTTGGCCTCCCAGGATGTTTCCCAGTTCACCTTGGACTTCTCTTGTTCAGGGGAGGTGCCAGTGCCAGACAAGCAAGAGAATGATGGGGACATTGGTGTGGAAGGGAAGGAAGAGCCTCTTGAGGATGGAGAAAGGCGGCAGAAAATGCAGCTGTTTGTCAAGGAAAGCTTCCAGGCCAAGGAGGAGCTCTTCCCAGAAGAGTCAGGTCTCTTAAAAGATCTGCCTGTGGAAGTCAATGCAGAGATTGAAGACCAGGAGCCAGGAGGGGCGCCCCCAGCTGAGGCCCCCAAGGCGGCAGGCCCGGGAGCTGCCTGGGAAGGTAATGCGATCTAGGCTGAGATGCCGGCTCAGGGCAGCACTCCTGCAGCCTCTGGGCCCCGGGGCAGGTTTCCACATCTGGTTGCTGTTTCTATAAGGTACGTAAGTTATCTCATTACCTAGAGCTGTTTCTATAAGGTATGTAAGTTATCTCATTACCTATGGAGTCATGACTATATTTTCTATAGTCTCATTAAACAAAGTACAAAGAAGCGGGTGAAACACTAGCAGTATATTTTATTTAACCCAATTATTTAAAATATAATGATTTAAATCAGTATAAAATTATTAACGAGCTATTCTACTTTTGGGGGGCAATAAATCTTAAAGTCCAGAATGTATTTGATACCTCAGCACACTGCAATCCAGATACTGACTTTTCAACAGTCAAAGCGAAATGTAGTCCTGCTATACTAAAAGAAGCGAGTTGTTTCATACTGCTTCAGCTTTTAAATTTAATTAATTAAAAATTAAAACAAAGAAAATTAAAAAATCAGTTCCTCAGGGGTCCTGGCCACATTTCAAGTGCTCAGTAGCCATACGTGGATCTGGCTATGATGATGGATAATGCAGATCTAGGAAAAGGAACCCCTGGCAGTTTCCAGCTAAGGTCCTTGGGTCCCGCTGACTAACA
>NW_011889492.1:86411-104365 GCF_000151845.1 Pteropus vampyrus | reverse complement strand
TCCAGAATGTATTTGATACCTCAGCACACTGCAATCCAGATACTGACTTTTCAACAGTCAAAGCGAAATGTAGTCCTGCTATACTAAAAGAAGCGAGTTGTTTCATACTGCTTCAGCTTTTAAATTTAATTAATTAAAAATTAAAACAAAGAAAATTAAAAAATCAGTTCCTCAGGGGTCCTGGCCACATTTCAAGTGCTCAGTAGCCATACGTGGATCTGGCTATGATGATGGATAATGCAGATCTAGGAAAAGGAACCCCTGGCAGTTTCCAGCTAAGGTCCTTGGGTCCCGCTGACTAACAGATAAACTCAAGTCTGGGACACTGTCCTATGGCTGTGATATTGGTGAGGATGAGTCAGACCTGGAACTTGCCCAGTCCATAGTGATTTGGGAGACAGAGATGATGCTGTCCTCTGCCTGAGCAGCACTCAAGGTCTGTTTGGGGAGTTTAGCTGGTCTGGCCCAGAACAAAGGTCCCCACTGTCTGGGAGAGACCTAGAACTGATGATTTAGATGGTGTCATACATATATTCCTGCATAACCACTCCCCGTCCTGTAATTTTTCACTTTGAAACTGTACCTAGCCTAGCGGTAAAGTTTTCTATGACTGAAACCGTCCTTTCCTTCACCGAACAGACAAAAGGCACATTTTAAAAGGAGTGGGTTAACTGCAGCGTCTGTGATTGGGAGATTGAGATAAAATCCAGCTCTATGTTTATCCAAGATGTACGGGCACTCAGTGAAGGCCACAGCTTCACAGGCTATCTTGTTTAGCCTTTTCAACAATCTTACGAGCCAGGTGCCATCATCATTACCCCATTTTATGGAGATGGAAACAGGCTCAGAGAGGTGAAGTAACTTGTTCCAAGTCGTGGAGCAAGTCAGTGGTAGGGCTGCGTTGTGGCCCTGGGCTCATCCAAATCAGCAACCACAGAAGCCCTCTGCCTGGTTTCTTTTTTCATCTTAAACTGGTGCCCCAGTATGGCTCTTTGAGTCAAGCTGGGCATGGCCATTACGCAGGGTGGACACATTGGACCTATGTGTAATGAGAAAGGCTGGGCCATTCATCTCTAATAAGTAAAGCCATGAGACAGAAGAGAAAGCAGAGAACAGGACCCAAAGATATAACCTTGGGAAGCTTGAGAAGTGGGGGCCCGGAGTGGGAAGAGGAACATCATCTTGATTTCATATTTATTCTCCAGTTAACCTTGAGGTCGTTTAACAGGTCTTCCTGACACTTGTGCAATAAGAGGGGCGTGTGTCTTGAGGGACAGGCAATCCAACAGGGCGGTGGGTTCAGCCTTTCCAGACAGGGCTATGAAATGACTCTCCGCCTTCAATGTTATCACATCTCTCAGTCTCCTTGCCCATCAATCACGCCTTTTCCAAGGTTCTGCATTGATTCCTGACTGGCACTTCCATCTCATTGGAGTCACCTCCAGGTTCCAGAAGGGGAAGCTCTCTTCTTTTCCCTTCCCTAATCTTTCCTTAGACATAGCCTCATCCTAATCTGGGGATTCTCATGGCTCCTAGCAGAGGGGCTGGTCTTTCAGACTAAGGGGGATTTTGTCCTTCCCCTGCTCTTGGAATCCACCATGACCTTGGCCTTGTCTATCTGACCACTGTGTATAAAACCAACTCCAAGATTAATAACTCTTCATTGTTGTTCCTTAGAACTGACGCCCCGGATTGTGGCCACTGAGGGTATATCAGGTACAGGACTTGAGGGAAATGAAGATTTGGAAACCATTACGCTGGAGACAGAGGAGAAGTTCTTCATCGCTGTATGTAAATAGTTCCATGCGGGGATCCGCTTTACAGCTGGTGAAACCCTCACCCCCTAAGTGTGGTTCTTGGACCAGCAGGAGCTGGTTAGAATACAGAATCTCAGGCCCCACACAGACCTACTAACCCAAATCTGCATTTTAATAAGATCTCCCCCGGTGTTTCATACACATGCACAGTTATGATTGAGAAGTGCTGGCCCAAATGATTCCCTTCAAACTATGTCTATAAAACTCTTGACTTGTTTTTGTTTTTCCCCAAAGAAGTTACACTGCTAAGCAATTAGGTCCAGCTAGCCTTATACATTATGGTTGAGAAAGCTATATTTTATTATCAGAGCCTCTAATTCTCTGTGGACAGCTGCTCCACAAATGGCTGATGCCACCTGCCTGGCCTGTCACTGCTCTGACTTCCTATGTAACTATCCAGTGTCAGGGAAGGGCTGCCTAACCTTAAGATTAATCACAGCCTCTTGAACCCTCTCCTTCCTTAAACTCTTCCTTTTTTGTTAAGTCTTAAATGCTTTGGCCCACAGAATGAGCACTGTGAGAATTTACACATTCTGTCACACCCCCCAGGGACTGGAGTTTGATGGAGCAAGGAGTGGAGAGGCTTTTCTTGTACCTTTAGCCTCACACCTAGTGGCCAGTTGATGCTCCCTCTGCTGACCCAGAAGGACGGCCCTGCTTCTCTGCCCAGGAGTGAGCTCCTTCACTTTAAACCTGTGGGCACAACTTTGCCCCCTTAATAAATATCTAATGGCCATGCCACCCTGAACGTGCCTGATCCCGTCTGATCTCAGAAGCTAAGCAGGGTCGGGTCTGGTTAGTACCTTGGATGAGGAAGACCAGGTGCTATAGGCGTTAAAAAATAAATAAATAAAAAATAAAAAATAAATTTCCTTTGTCTATGGCCATGCTACCCTGAACAAGCCCAATCTCATCTGATCTCAGAAGCTAAGCAGGGTCAGGCCTGGTTAGTACTTGAATGGGAGACCACCTAGGAAGACCAGGTGCTGTAGGTGTAAAAAAAAAAAAATAAGAGATTGTAAACTGACAGGGTCCTTGCAACCTGCGAGGTTAACCAAGGGTTCCCTCACCTAAAATAAAATAAATTTCTAAACTGTGTTTCATTTCTAATTTCACAATTTCACGTGCCTCAATAAGGTTTGAACTGGGCATGGTCAATTTTCAGAGTGGGTTTCTAGTTTTCTGGGCCTATGTACTAAGAAACAAAACTGGGCAATTTATCTCTAACATTTGAGAATCAACTACATACAGGACAACTAATAGCTAATACTTATTGTTCTTATTCTTTGCCTAGCACTGTACTAAACATGTCTTATATTGATAGATTTAACCTTCCAGTAACTCCAAAAGGTAGATTTTATTCTTATCTCCATTTTACAGATGAGGAAATTGAGAGGTTAAGCAACTTGCCCAAGGCTACACAGCTAGGCACAGTGGAAAAAGAATACTAACCTAAGCAGTCTGGCTCTAGAGTTCATGTATCTAACACTGTGCTGCTTGCCTCCATGCTAGACCAGTTGCTGGAGATAAAGATACAAAACAAACAAACAAACAAAAACACAACACAAAACACAAAAGCTCTCCTAGTTTTGAGGAAGTCCAAAATATACTTACTTTATACCAAAGAGTCCTGTGACCAATTTGTACACAAAAGGTGCATTTGGTTTGGGCTCCGTTATGTCTCCCCAGATAACCTGGCTGTATGTCTAATGACAAAGTCAAGTGGAGAAAGATGTGGAAATTCTTCAAACATGTTATACCTCGCAAATCTCATTCACCGATCAGATCCAGATACTGGGCAATGAGTGTGTGTTGTGAGCGTGCACAGGGCTGTCTGAATGGTTTGGGTCTTTTCGCATTTCCCCTCCACACTTCGCTCATGTAAAAACTCAGGCTTGCTTGACTGCGTGGATGCATCTGTCTCACCTCTCCAGTGATGAATGTGAATACCTCCTGGTGACATGGGCTCATTTGCTCTTTCAGGACCTACCTGACTTGGAAGATGTTGATACAGGCGAATCTTTGGAAGACCAGGACAAGGTTATAACCCAGGTTTTTCCCACAATCAGCATCATTCCACTTTCACTTCTAGTCTCATCATTTACAAAGTGTTATCTCCTTAATTCGAAAGTAAAGTGCTCTTTGTGCTTAAAGCATTGCACACGCCTTGTATTTTCACCTTTCGAAAAGAAGTGCAGCTGTTGGCTGTTGCTCATTTATTTAAGGTTTTATGATTAACTACTTGGGTTTTCCTGAACATATTTTATCACTGATTTTTAATACCTATGTACTTACATCATCACCTGACCTTTTTCTGCCCTTCTGATGTATTTATGTTCATCTTGTGAATGCCTACACTATAGCAACACATAGAGAGGGAAGAAAAAGTGGGGAAGGAGGAGGAGAGTGTACGAGGCAAGATGGGTAGTTTTACTGATCTCACCTGACCTTCCTCCCCACAGCATTACTGAGAGTCCGTGTGTGCCAGACCCATGCCCTGAGGGAGGGGGAAACATAAGATAGTCTGTGCAGGAGCTCACCACTGAGGAAAGGAACAGACACGGGACGAAAGCTTCCGTGGGGCCTGACCTCCAACGGGGCAGAGTCCAGGTGGCCAGGTTAGGCCTATGCCAGCCACGGCTCAGAGATGAGCCCATTCAGGGCCCCAGGAGGATGATGTCGTAGCCAGAATATAGCGGGCAGGGGAGTGGGTGCGGGGTGGAGACCCAACAGAGGGTGGGAAAGCAGTGTACACATGGCTGTAGACTTTGGGACTCAGAAACAGTGGCCACGGGTGTTCATCCTGAGGCCCAACTTTCCAAAGGCAGAGTGTTTTGCTCCCTTGGGTCTTTCCTGCATGTAGCAACAGAATATTTTGTGCTAGATAAAAGTGAAATTAGCATTGTGCATTTTACAGTGACTATTGTAAAAGGGAAATATTCAAATACATTTTTTTTTTTTAACAGACAATGTGCTTTCCAAAGATTACAACTATCTCGAGCTTAAGTGATGACAGTGACCCTGAACTGGACTACATCTCACTTCCAGTGCTGGAAAACACATCCACAGATGCCCTCTCAAATATATTTGCAATCTCTAAGGACACCTCCAGGAAGGCTGAGACGCCTTTTACACACATATTTAAAGAAGCAGCAAAGAGTAACTTGGAAACCCAAAGTAGTGCCACCAAGTCCCCACGCCCTCTGATTCAGGAGCTCAATGACGATGAGACTTCAAGCTCTCCACCGACACCCCCAACCTGCAAAAGGGATACCATACCACCCCCTTCCAGTGAGGATGGGGACAGTGATCTACTTCCAGCTTCTTCTCCAGGTTAATGCCACCTTACTCTCAAGAGCATGGGATGGAAAGCTTTGACAGTAGGGAAATGAATTGTTGACCACTGAAATCCAAAGTTGAGTAGCCAACTGGGCCTTTGCCCCAAGAATCCCATTGGAGAGGGTCACTCATGACTGACCACAGAGATAGCCGTGATCATGTTCTTAAGTTTATATCTCTTTGAGGCTGCCACTTGCCAGTTGCTGGCCTGAGCTGACCCATTCCCGGGCAGGTGGCATCTCTGGGCTACTTAGGGCCATGCAGATCTCACCAGTCTTGTTCAGCAGGTGTAGATGGGGCTGGGGAGACTGTATTTTCACCCCTTCCTCACCATTCAGATCCTTGGCCTTTCCAGACCAAGGCTTCTGAGAGAGGGAGGGGACTGGTGACACCACAACTTGAAACGTGGGACAAAACGAGGGCGACAGGAAGCCTGATGGTATGGTCCCTCCACAGCGAAGGGCCAGGATCAGGATGAATGACACGCAAGACAGGGCCAACAGGGAAGGGAGGTTCACCACGCAGGGACAGTGTCCAGAGCGGCTGGCTGGGTGGGATAAAGGAAGCTACAGACTGACTTATCAGACTGGCCTGGTGCTGGGGGCCCGAGCACGTGACCAAGGAGATGCATTTGTGGGGGAAGCTGGCTAGTGCTTCCTGATACAAGCAGACTGGCAGGTATTTGTTCATCGGTTGCCTTGGGGACCTGAATCAGGATGTCTGTTGAACAGGCCTTTCCTGCTCTTCTCTGACGATCCTCAGTAGCCAGGTTTCTCTCCCACCAGCTTGCGTGGTTGACGAAGGCCTACCTGCGGGAAGGTGAGGGGTGACACTTCTCCAGAATACCAAGTCACCTTCTTTTCTAACTTTTTAGGGAACAGCACTGAAAAGGATGGAGTGAGGTCTGAGAAAGAGCCCTCAGAGACCAAGGCAGGAGACCGGGAAGACATTGAATTTGGCTTGGACTGAACCAAGGTGGCCCCTCTGCCCTTGGACTAGTAGGAAGCTGGTGCTGGGTACAGGTCACCCCCTGGGCTGGGCTCCCCTTCCTTCCTGCAGTTCCCGAGAGTGCTCTGGGGCCTTAGCTGCGACACGTGCCTGTCACCTGATTTATTTCCCCTGCGCTGTCAGCTTCTGCAAGTGCAGGGCGGCACTGTGTTCCTTATTCTAAGGTGTAACCCATTCCCCCGATTACTTGTGGGGCAAATCGTGTAACCATAATGCCTCATTTGAACATTATAAACATTTTAGTATCCATGTGAGACGATGTGTTACTGCATTATTTAATATCCGCACAAGTCATATACGATCCATTTCATCACGTACCCTGAAATAAGACCATTCCTCTTATGTGTGGTTTGAAATCTATATCGGATCCTGGTGTCCTGTGAAATTTCAAGTGGCTGTTTTCCTCTCAGGAGAGCAGAACCTCCCAGCAGAGCTACAGAACTCTGAGGAAGCGAACTGTATGCTTTAGACATCAGAAGCTACTTAAGTGGATGCCTTCTAGTCTAAGAAACTTTAATCATTCAAAACCACGCTCAGGTGACAAGTTTATTCGATCCCTAAGTGAGGTTCCAAATCATCTGCCTCAACAAAATATCAGATCATGGCAGAAATTGCTTCACACGCACAAACTAGCCCACAGCAGCTGCTGATGCCCACTGAGCACTGCTAGGCACCAGCCGCTTCTCAGTGTCTTGCTTCACTGTCACTGACCACAGTGAGCTGGCAGTTACCCAACATCACCAGGGGACACGGCTCACGTGAGAGAGCCCGCAGCCTGACGGGAGCCCTGCTTCAAGCACAGCACTGCCCCCTGAAGGGCATCAGGACAGGAACCCTTGGGCCCCATCCATGTGCCTTTGGAAATATCTTCAGGCAACAGCAGAAATTACTATTCTGTTGTTCCTATTCCGACCTGGCTTCAAATCACTTTTGGATGTCTCCCAGTCACAGGGGCCTCCAGGAAGCAGAAAGGTCTGCATGCTGGGACTGTTTCCTCTTTATTCCCTAAGTTCCAGTCACAGAAAATATGGCTATTCCAGGACCAAGGGCTCCCTGAAGATGGAGGGGCAGCTTTCCTGGGTCTTCAGAAGCCCATGCGGGGCTTCTTCCGGTGTGGCTGAGAACCACAGAGGACAGGCACCAGCTGCCTAGAGGGGGTGGCCCGCATGCTGGAGGTCTGGGAGGAGGGCACAGTGGCACTTCCCGGGGTGTCTCTTTGGAGTGATAGCTTGGCTGTGCAGTCGCGGAGGGCCTGCTGCTTGAAGGAGGTGGCCTGAATGCTTGAGGTCTGGGATAGGGGAGCGGAGGCACTTTCTGGGAAGTCCCCCTGAAGCGGTAGCTTGGCCATATAGTCACGGAGGGTCTGTTGCCGCTCTGAGGGGACGCCTCGGGCCCACAGCTCCTGGGTCAACTCCTGGGAGGGTGGGGTCACCGGGGGCTGAGGCCTGGACACAGGGGATGTCCGTTCTGGGCTGTGATGGGGGCTGGGGGCGTCTGAGAAGTCCAGGCGGCCGCTGAGCGAGGAGAAGGTACTGGATAGCTGTGTCCGGCGCTTGTGCCGCTTGGGCTGTTTCCCGGGCCCTGAGCCTCTGCCCAGCCTCTGCTCCCACCAGGCAGCCGCTGGGCCTTCCCAGGCTGCCTCCAGCCGTTCACTGAGCTCATCCTCAGGCCCCGGCTCAGCGGCAGGGGGCGGCTCTGCGGTGGGGAGCGAGCCCAGGTCCCTCTGCTGCAGTAGCTGCCCTTTGGCCATGGCCGTCCGGAGACCCTCTGGCACCTTCCCCTCAACCTTCTGCTGCTCCTTGAAGCCCAGCAGACGGCGGTAGGAAAAGGTGGGCACGGCCCACACAGGGGGAGCTGGAGGCTCTTCCAGCAAGGCCTTCAGCCACCTGCGGCAGCAAGCAGTGTCCTGGGGGCTCCAGGAAACCATGGGGGCGTGGGCGTCGGGCCCAGGGTCACTGGTGTCTTCCCGGAGGTGGAGGCGCTGGTGGAAGACATCTCCAGCTGCTGAGAGTTGGAAGAGCGACAGGACTGGTGTGGAGGCAGAGGGTGAGATGGCAGTAGCCAGACCTGGAGACAGCAACGACGGTGACCCCAAGGCCTGGTGGGGCACAGCCCCCCAACCTCACTCCTTTACCCCAGCGCACCTATGGTTGGTGCTTGCAGACGCTCCTGCAGCCGCTGCTGACTCCTGGGCTCCAGCAGGGGGAATGCGGAGAGTGAGTTGCTCCTGGAAGGGAGAGACTGGGGGGGCCCTGCCAGCCGGGGTGTGGAGGTCCCCTCCCCTGGAGGAAGGACAGACAGCTGAGGCATTGTCCAGGCCCCAGCCCTGCCCCTCTCTCCACATGCCCCTGCCCTTGCCCGGATCCTCACCCGTGATGTGCAGCAGCTGCAGCTGGCCGCCCTGGCCTCCCAGGAGCAGTGGCCTCGGGCAGCCCGGGCGCAGTGGAGGGAGCAGCCGGGCCAGCAGGGGCGCGGAGGGGAGGCCGTGGTCCCATTTCAGCATGGGCACTAAGGGGAGGCGCTCATCTACCAGGTAGAGCGAGAACTGGGGGACAGAAGAGACGAGGCCGAGATGTGGGAGACATACTCGATAAGTCTCTCTGGGTGGCCCCATATGGCTCTCGGGCCAAGTGCAAATCCCCGAGTGGTCACTCATTCTGCGACCGGCCCTGAGCACTTCTCCACCTTCATCTGCCCGGCCCCACACAGATGTTTTCCAAGTGGGTGGCGCTGTCTCATCCCAAAGGGCACAACTGGGAGAAGGGCTCTTGGGAGAGGCGAAGAGGTGTCTCATCACAAAAAGCCCACCTTTCACCCAGCATTCCTCTAACTCACCGGACCCTGGAACCTATGCTTGAGATACACCTACTAACACCCTGGGGTCCTGGGGGGTGAG
Source organism: Pteropus vampyrus (assembly GCF_000151845.1). NCBI lineage: Eukaryota > Metazoa > Chordata > Mammalia > Chiroptera > Pteropodidae > Pteropus > Pteropus vampyrus. Next base: position 95,305 of record NW_011889492.1, on the reverse strand, counting down.
GTGGGGGCCCTCAGACCTCCTCCCCTTTCCCGAGCACAGATAATTGTCCAGCTTTGCAAAGACTGCTCCCTGCCTCATGCCTTTCCTCCTCACGTGGTCCATCCCCAGTGGCACCTCAAAGCCCTGCTCAGATGTCCCCATCCCTCTGTGAGGCCATTTCAGCCACAGACTCATCAGGGTTTGTGATTCTTATTTTGCCTGCAGTTGCCCCAGGACCCTCTAGTAACCAGCTGTGACAGTGCATGAGGGATAGGAGGGGGAATGTGTCACTCACCTGGGTACAGATGAGATGGAGTGTGGGCTGCAGAGACTCGGGGCCACACTCTCCCAGGTACTGGGTTAGCAGGACACGTTCCCCTTTCTGACACGCTGCTTCCGCCCCACCACGAAAAAGGAGCAAGCCACAGCCTGGCGGGCCCTGGGGGAGAAAGCCAGGTCGACCCTCCTACAGTCCAAGGTCTAGGGCACCAGCCCCATCAGTCTGTTGGACTCACTGGCCCTGCTGCTTTTCATACCCTGGGGGAGGTCCCCTTTGCAAGCCCCACCCTAGGATGCTGGGCCGGTGACGGTCCCCCATCTCACCTGAGTGTCAATCATTTTCACTCCGGTGCGGTCACCCACAGTCAGTACCCGAGGGTGGGCGGTGAAGTCTGCCCAACGCCAGGGAGAGGGGTCCCGAAACACAAGGGTCTCAGGATCCTTGTAGATTTGCCGAAGCCTTGAGGAAATAGGCCAGCTAAGAGCGGGGGTTGGTGGGTGGGGAACACATTGTGTGGGGAATGTGGGCTATAGTTCAGGGAGACATTTACGGGGATGGAGGGTTTTTTGAGAAAGTAGCATTACCCATCTTGGGCAGTCCACAGACAGATGGCTCCCGAACGGCTACAGACAGCCAGCTCCCCAGGCAGGTGAGGGCTACAGGGCACAAATGTGATTAGTGTCGGGCTGCCCCCTTCTCCCGTGCCTGTCTCCCTGCCGACCAGCCTGATTCAGCCCCCTCACCTGAGGCTGATCCCTGTGGCCCCCTTCTCGACCCGCAGCACTTGGAGAGGGGCTGGTATCCCCTGCTTACTGACCTTCCACAGGGCACAGTGGTAGTCAGAGCGGACAGCCAGCAGAGCTAAGGAGGGGATGGAGAGGGTCAGGGTCAGGGAGTAGGTCAGTCAGCAGGGGAAGGAGGTGTCTAAGGGCCTTACTTTCTCCCTGTACGGTGTGGGTCACCACCTGCCGGACAGGACCCCGGAGCTGGATGTGGCCAGGATCCCCAAGAATCCGAGGGTCACCACCTGGGGTCTGACGGACCTCTTGGAAATCTGCACTTCTCATTAAGTACGGGAGGTCTGGTCACTGCAAGCCCCCGCCCAGCCCCCCCGCCCAGCCCTGCCCTCCCCCTGGAGGGTGCCAAGAGCACCTCCTCCACCAGAAGGAATTAGCTGGGATCCTGTGCAGCAATAAAGGATACACAGCCTGTCCAAGGCACCTCCTGAAGGGTAGACCAGCTGCCCAACCTGGGGCGTCCTTCCGGGAAGCCAGGCCAGTGCACCTCCGGTAAAAGCATCGTCCAGGAGCAGCTGCTCCCACCGCATCACCAGCTCCTCGTGCAGCAGCTCTCCCAGGAGGTTCGCCACTGACTTGCCTAGGATCGGGCCCCCGAGGATGGAGAACCGGCGCTGTCGGTGGCTGAGGTAAGCCCAGGGACACCTGGGGACAAGAGGATGGCAAGAGGGTCAGGCTGTGGCAGTGATGGGGATGAAAACTGGGTACCATCCCTAGAAAGGCCAGGTGCAGTAGACACCTTTTTAATCTGTCTAGAATTTCTTCCTTTAGGAGACCACCCCGCCCTATTCCCATACCCCAGGGGTAGTCACATGACCCACCCCTGGCCACAGTGATTGGCTCACAGATGGGCACCACACCCAAGCCAAAACAGTGACACCCTTCCCAGGACTTCTATTGATGCCTCAGGAAAAGACACCAGCTCTTTCCTTGGAATCATAAGCCATCTTGCTGCACTTGGAAACTTTCTAGGAATTAAGCCAGGCAGAGGCAAGATGAGAAAATAAAAAGACACAGCTCGATTTCAAACATTTGAAAACCTGGATACAGCCATGCCTGCAACCCATGAATTTAAGTTCCCCTTTCCCCTTAGGCTAGTAGAGTTGGGAATTCTGCGTAAATATGGCTCATCACTGTATGTGATAGGGAGCAATATGATGAAAACCTGGACCCATGTCCCAGTTCCTTCCACATCCCCACCACCAGCTAGGCCTTCCCGCCCCATCCTTTCTCACTAGCCACTTGCCCCCAGGGCTGGTGTCCACCGAGGTCCTCAAGCAGCCTCTTCACACTGACCACTGTCTTCTTCTTAGAGCGGCCCTGTGTGGAAATGCCTCATCAAGCTCGCACACCTTAGGGCTCACCCCAACATAAAGTGGGAGGCCCTCTCCTGCCTGGCCAGGGTTACTCACCCGTGCTCCCTCCAGTTTGAAATTCTCTAGCATCAGCTTCCCCAGGGGTGCATAGGCTATGTCTCCATGGTCCCACAGGAACCGGCTGAGCTGCAGGAGGAGAGAAGGCTAGGTCACTAAGCATAGCCCCAGACACGAAGCACTGTTCATTCCAGCGGGGCCACTTACCTGTTCAGTAACATCCAGCACAGCTCGCGGCTGCCTCCGGAACTTAGGACCTCCCCGGAAAAGCAGGTCCTGGGCAGTCAGGCCAGGGTCCCAGGGATCTGAAGGAAAATGAGGTTGGGGAAGGGGTCTGTCCTAGGGACTGGGAAGGGTCCAGAAGTGGAGCCACGCGTCCAAAGTGACTAGGACCCTGGGGGCGGAGAGCATTAGTAGGGAAAGGAAAGGTTTCAAGGTGGGGGAGGGGGAGTTGGGTGGAAGAAGAGATGGGGGAGCAGCTTGGTAGGGGACCCTGAGGATCAAGACCCTTACCAGGCCCAGGTGGCAGCAAGGGAAGGGGCCCAGGGGTGTCCGGCTCCCAGAACAGTCCCTTGGCCAAGTGTGGCACCCTGTTCTGTGGAAACATGACCACAATGACAACACAACAGTGAGTGTGCTCCCAGGACAGGCACTGTCACCAGCACTTTCTTATATTAACTCATTCGATCCTCATAAGAGCCTGCCAAGTTTGTACAATTGTCATCGTCAGTCACTACTGATGAAGAAGTGGAGGCACAGGGAGGCTCTCACCTTGCCCAAGGTGAGAGCCAGTAAAGAGAAGAACCGGTTTTGAACCCAGGCAGCCTGACTCCAATCTGTGCTTCTGACCTCCAGACACACTGGCTCTCAGAGGAGCCCCCTGCATCATTACTGGCTGACCTGAATTCCACCTGATTCTCATTTCCACTCAGGACCCCTTGTGGTCACTTATTGAGGGCACCCACAGGCCACTCCCCGCTGCAGGGTGGTTCAGCTCAAACACGCGGGGGACTTGGAAGAGCCAGCATGCCAGGCTCCTGGAGGGGGCCGATTCGACTTAAGCCCTTTCTTGTCAAGGAAGCACCACTGCTCCCCTCCCCAGCCCCCGACTTTCTCTCTTGATTTTCGCACCCACTTGTCTCTGTCTGGTGTAATTCTTAGCCAGCTTGTCTCCAGTAGCAGCCAGATGGCTTAGGCTGCCAGGGAAAGAATTGGTGTCCTTCCTGTCCCAGGAGGTCTCCCCTCCCCGCCTCATCCCACTGCGCTGTTTCGGCATACTTTTGGTTTCGCTCAAAGCTGTTATCATACTTCGGTCTATTCACTGTCTATTCTCGCTCAACCCAACTCTAAGTACCACGGGGCAGGGATCGTATCTGACTTAGTCACTCTGAACACCCAGGGCCTAAGGAGGTATCTGGCACGTTGTAGGGGCTGTTCAATGAGTATTTGTTGAACAAATAGAGAAAGGAAAGGCTGGGGGAAAGGGAGGTAAGAAAGAGCGAGCCAACAGCTCCCACTGAGTGAACCCTCTGTGGATGGCAGGCTGACCCATGGACGCCAAAGGAGGGGATTCTGGCTCAGCCTGTGTCTTAGCAGACACATCACCCTATACTCCTGCCAACTGGTGTGAATGCTAGAAAACGGGGGCCGAGAGCCTCCAGGGCTCTCCCCACCATCCTTACCTCGGCGTCCTGGGGTAGGGACTCTGGCAGCGTCAGTGCATCTCTCCAGCTGCACATGAAGGACGTGTCAGGGACATCACTCAGACCAAGTGGGCCGGTCATAAACAATGTGGGGCGGAGGGAGCTGGGGAAGTCCATCCTGGAAAGCAAGAACCACACATCACGCTGGCCTTCTCAAACGCCTGAGTCTAACCAACAGTCTCCAGGGTTCCGAGGAGGGTAAAATGTGCCCTCAGAGGAGTATACTTTCTTTGGAGAAGCACATAATCAAGAACAAATGAGTATGTAGCCTACTGTCAAATATAAAACCAACAACCACCCATGAGGGAAGAGATGGCAATGGGCCGAAGGTTTTAGTGATGGTAACCAGGGAAAACCTTGGTGTGGTGTTTGGCAGAGCCTGAACCTAATGAGGGAGAGAACCACACAGACACCTGGGAAGAGGGTTCCTAGCAGAATAAATAGCAAGTGCAAAAATCCTGGGGCAGGAAGTGTTTGAGCAATAAAGAAGAGGCCATAGAATGAATGAGGAGGAAGAGTGGTAGGGGATGAAGTCGGATAGGTGGCGAGGGGTCAGCTTCTACCATAGCTCGTAGGTATTACAATTACATATTTGTAGACTACGTGCCCTACACTCCAGGCTACACTCCCAAAACTAACTCAAGTTCCCCAAAGCTAGGGACCGAGTCTAATTAGTCTGTCTTTTCACTGTCAAGGACAGTAGCTTCCAGGAAATGCACTATGTGTTGAATAAAAATAAATTTAGTGAAAGGGCTTTGCTAAATAGAAAGTGCTCTAAAAGTAGCCACACAATTCCTCTTTTTTTATTAACAGCAAAAACAACAGCAGTGCTCATTTATTGAGTGCAAACATCTACCAGACATGGTAATACATGATTTACTCTTCTATTCTCCCTATTTTGGAGTTTAGGACACTGAGACTCAGGCAAGAGGCAACTGCCCAAGATCAAAAGCTTAACCCCCACATCCAATTCAAAGTCCAAGTTCTGCACTGCTACTCTCCTGTGCATCTAAAAGCAAATACTAGCATTAGGGTCTTAGTAAGCACAAATCTTTTCCCTTGGAACTGCTGCTGCATTTTATCCATTTATTCTGTAAATTCAGTGTATCCATGTATCTTCAGGCCATGTGAAATGCACATCACATAGTAAATGACAGTAAATACTTGTCAAACGAATGAATATGTTTCTCTAGCACGTCGGCCTCATTCTAATTGTGGCTTATACATAGTCTTATCTCTTCCAGTAGCCTGCAAGCTCTCCAAGAACAGGGACTGTTTCTGACTTATTCCCAAGTTAGTGGTGTCTAGCTGCTGCTGTCATTCTCTTTTCCATGACCAGAGAAGACAGTGGCAGGAATCAAGGAGATGCTCAGTGAGTCTTTGTGAAAAACATTGGCTTCCATAGGACTGCCTGTACTGATTGCAGTTAAGGTGCACCCAAGCCTTCCAGAGGTGGCTGTATCCCTGATAAATCAGCACATACACACAAAAGTCTCCAGCTCATCTCTTGTGCCTGGGATCCAATCACACAGAGCCCCTCTAGATTCTTCTTCACCATGCTTCTTTTCACCACAGGGCTTCTACACACATTCTCTCTGCTTAGAATAATTGCCAGCGCCCTTTCTATCTACAATATCCTACCCATCCTTCAGATTTCGAGTCAGAAAGCCTCTCTCAGTTCTCCAACCCAATCCTCCCACAACACCCTGCATGCTTCCTCCAGAACACGCACTGCAATTTGTAATTACATATTTAAATATGAAGCTTTTTTTTTTTTAAACTGCTCTAAATAGTCTCCACGAGGAAGAGACTTTATTTATGCCCAGTGCCTTGGTATTTACTACATGGTAACAATCAGCATAAGTAAGCTGAAGGAATGAATGAACAAAAGGAGAAAGGACAGCCTCAAACTCAGGGATTCTGAAGGCGCTGGTGGAGCCCACGACCTCAGAAACGCCCCACAGACAACTCAACTGCCCAATCTCACCGGAGGTTCTCAAGGCCCCTTCAGATTTCCAAGGCTGCGTTACTTGCATGGCGGCACACGACAGAAAGTGAGACTGTAGCAGGGGATGGATGAGGAAATCTGGACGGTTCCTCCCCTTACACACGTCTTCCCTACCCACTCTATCTCCGGGTCCCAGAAATTCAACAGTAGAGGACTCTCATCTAGCGCTGTGTAGCAGATAGCTGCTGCCGCTCTTTACTTCTCTACGAGCTAGAGACTAATAACCCAATCTGTAGGTGTTGGATGACCTGTCCCAAAGGCACACAGCTTGGGGCCCGTGGACCCGCTCAGAGGGCAGACCCAAGCTCTCCTCCCAGCTCCGGGACCATCTTCTCTCTGCCGCCCGGCACGAGCACTTACGTGACCCGGGCCTCGCCGTGCTCGTCTAGGAAATGGACCTCCGCGTGATGCTCATGTGACCTTCGTAACACGAGGGAGCCCAAAGCGACACCCTACCTTCAGCAACTTTCCATGATCAGCCGCATAGCATCAGCAATTAATGGTCTTCCGGGCCGGAACGGAAGTGCTCTCTCGAGGCAGGAAATCCCGCCTCCCAGTCTGGCTTCAGGGGCGACCTAGAGCGCCACCTCCCGGGCGGAGGGGGAATGGGAGCGGAGGCGGTGCTGAGTATAGCAGAAATAAAATCTCAAATCCTAATAGTGAAGTCTGTTTTGTGGAGAGTTCGAATCCCACCTATGCTTAACTAATTTTTTTATTTCGAAGGGTTCTTTTGAGTATTAAATTAGTTCATTCAACAAACACTGAGCACCTAGTATGAACTGGGCACTGTATTAGTCAGTAGGAATCCTAATGATTGTCTTAATACCCTATTACGCAGACTTTACAAATTAGGGTACAGGTATGCCTGGGAATGCATAAGGCTTTCCCAGTGGTCAGGCAAGTATAGCTTTAGACATTGATTCTCAAATTCTGGCAGGCATCAACATCACTTGGAGAACATGTTAAAACACAGGTTTCTGATTCAGTGAGGCTGGGGTAGGGCCTGATAATTTGTGTTGCTAAGTTCTCAGGTGATGCTGATTCAGCTTGTTTGGGGGCCAAGCTTTTAGAACTGTGAAATTATAAGTCTTACAATTGTCTTAATCCAAAGGCTCTGAAACTTGATCACATTAGAAGCCCCTGGAGGATGTGTTAAATCAACTTGTTGGGCCCCACCCCCAGAGTTTCTGGTTCAGTAAGCCTGGGATGTGATCCAAGAATTTACATTTCTAATGAGTTCCCAAGTGATGCTCCTGCTTCTGGTCCAGGAACCACACTTTGAGAACCATTACTTTAAAGAATCGATTTCCAAATTCTCAGCTTCCATCTATACAGTTTTTATCTGAAAGATCCTTGGAATCAGATGTTTCTCCGTTTGCATCTCCCCAATCACTTTTTCCCCAATCTTGGAGTATTGCCCAAGGCGGGCACTGAACAAGGGGGCAATTCCAAAAGGCAGCGTTCCTGCAGGAGAGAGTCACCGTAAGACTAAGAAAAGCAGGTTCAGTAAGAAGCAATGATGAAAGGGTGCAGGAGGGAGAATTTGGGGGCTAACAATATTGTCTTTGTTCATCTGAGTGCTGGTTACATAGGTGTGTTCAATGTGTGAAAATTTATCGAATGATTTGTACACTTTTCTGTTCATATGTTTTACTTCAATAGTCTTTTTTAAAAAGAAAAAAGAAAATACTGCTGGCTGTTAACAAATTATCTCATTGAGACTTTAACTTCTTGGTTAGGCTAAGTGCCTTCCCAGCTACCTATCTTAGAAATAGAATTCAGAAGTCACTCTAGGAGGACAGGAATTCTGTCCCTGTTGGTCACCAATGCATCTCAAACAACTAGAAGAACAGATGCTTGATAAATATTTGAATAATGAAAAGTGGAATGAAACGAGATGGTTCTTCTAAGAAAATATCAACACATTTATTTAAATTGAAGAAATAGTCAGACAGTTTCTGATAGAAAGTAAGCCTGATTTAGTTGAGTGGTTTGACTATGAAGACAGGCTTTGCCAGTTAAACCATTTGGAAAGTGTTTTTCATAAATGGAATAAGCTTAGTCTGCATCCACATGGTTTTGGTGAAAATATATTCGAAAGATGATTATAATATATAATAAGTTTAAAAACTGCATCTTTGTAATTATTTAAACTTGTGACTAAAAATATTTAGGATACAAAGTTTTCAAAATAATTTTACAGGTATATACACACAAAAAAATTGAATGCCATTTATATTTGTTTCCTTTTGCTGCTGTAACAAATTATCACAAACGGAGTGGCTTAAAACAACACAATATCACATAGCCGTGGAGGTCAGAAGCCTGAAATGGGTCTCACTGGGCTAAAATCAAGGTGTCAGCAGGGCTATGTTCCTTTCTGGAGGCTTCAGGGGAGAATTGGGTTTGGTTTTGTCCACCCCTCCCCACCGCCTGCCCTTTTCCAGCTTCTAAAAGCTGCCTGCATTTATTGGTTCAACACTTCCTTCCATCTTTAAAGCCAGCAATGGCCCATTGAGACTTTCTCATGATGCCATTTCTGATTCCAACTCTTCTGTCTCCCTCTTTCCCATTTATGGACCCTTGTAATTACATGGACCTACCCAGGTAACCCAGGATAATCTCCCTATCTTAATCTCAGCTGATTAGTAACCTTAATTCCAACTGCTACCTTAATCTCCCTAGCCATACGATGTAACATATTCCTAGTCAGAGGGGATCAGGACCTGGACATCTTTGAGGAATCATTATTTC
>NW_011889492.1:61603-85045 GCF_000151845.1 Pteropus vampyrus | reverse complement strand
GGATGAGTACCTCCAGGCTCAGTTAAGCAGCTGGGGACTGGCTGTTGTGATGGTTGTGGTGTTACACGCAAGCCAGGTGAGATGCCGGACTAGAGTCCCCAACCCCTTTCTTCGTCAACGCTTCCCCAGGACCACGCAAAGGCGAAGAGGCTGATGGGAATGCACCCATTCCCCCTACAACCCCTGCGCCCGAAGCCCCGCCCCAGAAGAGGGGTGTTGGCCAGGTGACCACTCTGTCCACCTCCAGGCTGGCCTTCCAATTGGTTGCGAGCGCTGCCTGCCACAGTTCTGCAGGCTCTCATTGCCAGCAGCAGAGTTGGGGCGGAGCTCGCCACGCGCTATACGCGGCACAACGTGCTCCCCACGCGGGAGCCGGTTGGCGCGTGTAACAGGGTGCAGGCGTTGCAAGATCAAGCTCGGCCCACTCTCCTCTGGTCCTCACGTTCGGCCATGGCTTCAGCGGCCAGCACGGACGACAGTGGCCGCAGGAAGCCCCGCCTGGCGGCTTCATTGCAGATCAGCCCCGGGCCCAACGCCTGGCGTCCATCAGCTAGCCCGGGTCAAGACCCCTGGGAGCCTGCGCCTGCCCCCAGCATAGTGGACAATGAGGGGGGCGGGCAGCCGCTGGTCTCGGCTGCTGCGGGAGATGGTGGGCCTCGGGCGGAAGCCGGAGTCGGGGTACTAGGGGCAGCTCAGGCACCGGAAGACTTGGGGGAACAGCTGGAAATGTCCCCGAGGGTCTCTGTCCCGCCTGCAGGGCCTGCCGGGGACTTTCCGAAGGCAGCCAGACCCCTGGGCCTACAGCTCAAAGACCCGCCACCTGGCCAGGCCGTGGCCTTGCTTACGCAATACGCGGCCAGTCAGGGCGTCTCCCTGAACTTCCGAGAGGACCAGACAGCAGGTGAGGCCCGGAGGCCTGGGACAGCAGCACGTCTGGGCTAACCCGAGATAAATCAGAGGGGACGTTGAGCTGAGCCTGAGCCTTTGCCTGTCCCCTCCCCACCCAAAGTAGACTCCTGCGGTAAGCAGTATGGTGCTAGTCTACCGGCTACACCGGACATCTAACTGTGGCAGGTCACGGCAGGGGTGAACGTTATTCCCATCCGAGAAGCTCGTGAAGGTTAAAAGACGTGCCCCAAGCTACCCAGCCTTTCGCACGTGGTTGTTTTTTGTTTTTTGTTTTTTTCTTTTTCAAAGGTCAATTACATGCAATTACAGTCGCCTTTATAGCATTTGAGATAACTGAGTGAGGACCAGCCCCTGACTTAAATACATTATCAATTTGATAGTGGGAACACTAGAGATCATCATTACTGCGTCCTTACCTCTTCCTCAGGGCATCCTTTAAGCCAGTGCATTTCTAGTTTCTAAGGAGATAGCAAGATAATCATTGCTTTTGGGAATTTTTGTGAAACTATCTAAGAGACTCCCAAATGAACAGCTCAAAAAGAAATAATGTATTAAATATGTACCTAGGATTTGCTTTAATCAGGTGTGGTAGGACAGCAGACATAGAAATGATGGTTATGAAGGAAGAAGTAAATAGTCACAGATCCCTAAAAACAAGGCACAGCTCACCACACAGGGCCATGTCTGAAGGGACCAAGGTGGGTCAGGGGGCAGAAGAGACGGGAAAGAGCAGGTTCCAGAGCCTTTTTGGGGTTTTTCTTGGGAAGGAATGGTTGAAGCAATGCAGGTAGGCTGAGTAAGTTTAGGATTGAGTAAGGCAAAGCAGTGAGTAAATTTAGGGATTCTGGGGATGGTCCCTAGTTGTCTAATACATGGCCCTAGGGTAAGGATATGAGGAATATTGCCTTGAGTGAGAGTTTGATGGTTGGGATGTGAGCTCTAGATTGCTTGTTTTTTATATCAAAGGCATGCTTGCAGGGGAGTCATTTGCTATCTCTAGAAAATAGGTAGCCTCGGGAGGGGTGGTCTCTACAAGATCAAGAGCCCAAATGCCAGGGCATCAAGAATACAGAAAATAAGAAAATGGATTCAATACAAATGATAATGTCCAACATTCATGGGTTCTGGATGATGGGCCAGGCACTGTCTGAAGGACTCCAGTCACGTTAACTCATTGAGTCCTCACTGTTCCTTAAGGCAGGTTCAATACCGTTGCTACCATTCTACAGATGGGAAGACGGGCCAGAGAGGCGGTAGCTGCGTGGCTACAGCTGTATGAGCCCAGGCAGATTTTTTTGGAGCCTAAGCTGAACCACAGGATTGTATTGCCCCACTTTCTGCTTGACATTTCCCTTTCCACTGTTTATGTGGGTAGGCACGGTTTTGAGTCACTTTTATTTTTATTTTCTATTTTTACAGAATTTCAAAGAATAGTATAAATGAATTCCCACAAACTCTTCACCCAAATTCTCCACTTAACATTTGCCACCTTTGCTTTGTATGTCTCTCTCCATTCTATATATTTATATATGAATATCCACATTATTTTTTTATTAATCTGAAAGTTAATTTACCCCTTAAACTCTTTAGTGTGTATTTCCTAAGAACAAGGACATTGCTTTATAACTGCAAGACTACGATCAAATTCTAGAAATTTAAACATTAATATAATAAATACCATTCCCTGATTACCAGTCACATTCAAATTTTGCCAATTGTCCCAATAATGGCCCCCCAACCCACCGTGAACGATTACATTTAGCTGTCACACTTCTTTAATCTCCTTTTATCGGAAGCGATTGTCTTTATCTTCGGGATGTTGATGTTTATGAAGAGTCAGGGCCAGTCGTTTTGTAGAACGCCCTTACACTGGGGTTTGTCTGTTTCCTCAGGCTTGGGTTCAAGCTGTGCTTTATTGGCTGGAGGCCTGTGATCTGTTTGTCCAACCAATGGTGATGGTAGCTGGGAGGGCCTGAGGTGGCATCCTACAGGTGTCTTTACTTTCCCCTTCGTGCTTAATTAGTCATGAGGGGGGAGGGGTGGCGTCTGGAAATGGTGTGAATATTCTGTTCCCCATGACAGTCACCTTGTGGTTTTAGTGTCCTTTGATCACTGTTGCCAGGTTTAGTTATTGCCATGCTAGCTGCCATGCGCTGGTATTCTGAGGCCAGTGTTCCTTTTGCATCTACCCTTTGGCATCTTTGATGCTCTTTTAAAGTAGGTGAATCTGAGCACTAGCGAGCAGTGCCTAGGTGCGGATTTTCTTCTAAAAGGGCAGTCCTTTTGAGAAACAATTTAGTAGCAAGTACCAGTGACCGCCATGAACTAAGTTTATGCCTTTTGACCGCGTGAACCCAGTTCTAGGATTTCCACCTGTCTGTTTTGTGTCATAAGTAACACCTAAAGTGATAGGGTTTGATAGACAAACCTTTCAAACGTGGAAGAGAAATAAAGCTGTGTGTCTGGGGAAAGGCAGAGATTGCAATGTGCTCAGGGTCCTCATCCCGAGAACAGCATGGCCCTGAATCTGGGTTCTGGCACTACCTGGGTACGCTGCCCGCCCTTTGTGTACCCCCCTCTATAAAATGGGATCTTACAGGCCTATTTCAGAGGGGCTTAGGAGGATTCTCTGAGTGATGACGGGCCCAGTCCACCAAAACACGTGCTGTGCCTGGTGCAGGAATTGGCAGTCTGTCTCCTTATCATTCTGGCTGTCCTCGGTCTCAGATGTCAGGAGGAAGCACAGCTGACAGCTGCTGTGGCTCAGGTGGGGCAGATGTCGTGGCCCTCCTAGAAAGGGCCCGCAACGGGCATGAAGTGCAAGGCACTGCTTCATGGCCCCCTCCTTCCTTAGATCCCCGCTTCCCCTTTTCTGTGTGCGTGGAACTGGATGGGGTGGCCTGCCCCACGGGCACTGCCAGCAGCAAGAAGGAAGCCAAACAGCAGGCGGCTCTCTCTGCCCTCAGCTACATCCAGAGTCAGATGGCGAGCCCAGGTGAGGGGGCAGGTGTCCCAGGTGACCGAGCCCCAACTGGAGGCGGGGGGCTGAAACACTGTGTTTGTGCACGTGTGTGGGGACAGGGTGAGTTGCTGCAGAGACCATCTGGGCATCGGGACTGGCCTTTCAAGGAGTTGGGTGGGGGGGGCAGGGACTGCTAGGAGAACAGCCCAGGAACTGGTTTCTGGAAGATGAACCCCCCCCCACCACCACCACCACAATGGAACTTCTTGGCTTCCTGAAAGACAAAGGACAGGAGGGCAGACCCAGGACAATGGTAACCCACCCCCTTGTCTCTCTTCCAGAGCCCCCCAAGACCCCCAGCAAGCCTCCACCTAGCTCCTTGAGTATAGGTAGGTGGGCCCCTGTTGACCCAACCCCTGTGGCGAGGGGAGTGGCATGGCCTGCGGGGTCCCCACCTCTATCCTTTCCCCCATGTGCAGAGAACATTCTGACCCACGAGCAGCGCTGCGCAGCTGTGGTCAGCGCTGGCTTTGACCGCCTGGTGGACGAGACCTCACCGTACCGGGCCTGTAAGGGGACCGTGGCGGCAGTCATCCTGGAGAGAGGTAGCGGTTGCCCTGCCCTTCACCCACGCACCTCCGAAGGCCCCTGTGGGGCCCTCGTCTTAGGCCGGGCAATCTCTGCCTTTTCCCCTTGCAGAGGTCCCAGGCGCCAGGGGTCACGCCAAGGAGATCTACGAGCTGGTGGCACTGGGCACAGGCAGCAGCAGCTGTGCTGGCTGGCTGGAGTTCTCGGGCCGGCAGCTCCACGACTGCCATGGTCTGGTCATCGCTCGGCGGGCCCTGCTGAGGTGAAGGGCGGACAGGGTGGGCACTCGGTGGCAGCCTTAGGCAGGATGCAGCATCTCCCAGCGGCTCTTCTGTCTCTCCCAGATTCTTGTTCCGGCAGCTCTTGCTGGTGACACAGGGAGGCCCCAAGGGCAGGGAGCGGTCTGTGCTGGCCCCCCAGCCGGGTCCTGGGGCCCCGTTCACCCTCAAGCCCCGGATCTTCCTACACATCTACATCAGCAACACCCCCAAGGGAGCTGCTCATGATATCTAGTATGTGAAGAGCCACTGTGGGGGTGGTCAGATTGGGAAAGACGGTGTCAGGTGGGGTCAGAAGACCAGCTCTGGCTCTTGTGCCCAATGTCCTGTTTCCTCCTCTGCTTCTGCAGCCTCCCACCATCCCCAGAGGGCCGTCTCCTTCACAGCACCCCCTTCCGCCTGCAGGCCCATATCCAAGGGGAGCTGAAGCCCGTGTGCTACGTGGCACCCGCACTCCGGGACACCCACGTGGGCTGCCTTTCGGCCAGTGACAAGCTGGCACGCTGGGCTGTGCTGGGGCTGGGCAGCGCCCTGCTAGCCCACTTCTTGCCCCCCCTCTATGCCACCAGCCTTGTCCTGGGTGAGGACCCTGAGGGGTGTGAGGGTGGAAGGTGGACTCTGGGTGGTGTGTGGGAGAGGGTGGTGATGACTCAAACCTTGTTGTGTGTCTTCTGCCGCCACAGCTGACCCCTGCCACGACCCCCCGACTCTGAGCAATGCCATCCACACCCGGCCCAGCCTAGACAGTGTCTTGGGGTCACACCTGCCACCTCCCTACACCCGTACCACACTGCACCTGTTTTCAGGGCCCCCCGTGGGCCCCTGTGACCCCTCTCCCAACACCTGCCATGACCTGAGCCTCAACTGGAGCCTGGGGGACCCTGATGTCGAGGTTGTGGATGCGACTACCGGGCGTGTGAAGGCCGAGTGAGAAAGGCCCGTGGGTGGGCTGGAGAAGGGGTCTGGTGGTGAGGGCTCCCCATCTCCCTGCCTGTGAGATAAGAGCATGCATCGAGCCACCAGTTTGGGTCCTAATCCCAGCTCAGCGTCTTACAGCTCTATGACCATGGCCTGCGCTTCTGTTACCCACCCATGACACCCCACGATATCCCCTGAGATTGTCATGACTTGAAAGGAGATGGTGTGAGGGGCGTGGTGCGGGTGTTAGTTCATCTTTTCCTTCCTCTGATCTCCCTGTTCTTTTCTCTCCATCTCCAGTGCTGCCCCTGGGCCTCCCTCCCGCCTCTGCAAGGCGGCCTTTCTCCGGGCCTTCCGCCAGGCCGCCCAAGCTCTCGGGAAGTCCCACCTCCTGGCCTTGAAGACCTATGAGGAGGCCAAGGTCAGCTGCTCCCCTCCCCTCCCGCCCTCTTCCTTCTGCACCCCCAGCAAGCACCATCTCTTCACACCCTCTCATCTCTTGCCCTAGGCTGGGACCTACCAGGAGGCACGCCAGCAGCTGTCTCTCCTCCTGGAACAGCAGGGCCTGGGGGCTTGGCCTTCAAAACCATTGGTGGGCAAATTCAGAAGCTGAAACAGACCTCAGGCCTGAGGTCCGTGAGCCGAGCTGGACCGTCCTGGAGGAGCGCTGTTCCTGGGGGAGGGGTGGGGGAATGGTTGGAGTTGAGTAGAGCTACACAGGGTGAAATCGGGATTGGAGGGAGGGACATGATGTGGTGGAGGGATGGGGGCTACTGCGGATTTGGGCTTGAATAAAGCTGTTTCTGGTGCTTCTGTGTGTTTGTTGTCTGGCGGGTAGGGGTAGCCTGGAGTCCTTTTGTTTATGGAGAAGCCCCTGTCATGGCTGAGCTCTCGGCGGGCGTCTCCTCACAGAATTACTTTTTGCAATTATTTTTTTACTAATTGCAGCACCAGCCCTAGCTCCTCCCTGCCTTCCAGCCTGCATGCTCCGGGGAGGGCTGAGGCCACGTTGTGCTGGGGCCAGGCTGTTGGCAGGGGGTGTGGGAGAATTCCCTCTTCAGTGTCATGGAGAGTCCAGCCTCCCTTCTTTTCCCAGGACTCTCCCTGGGAGGAGCAGCAGAGAAGGGCAGTGCCTGCTCTTGGGCACCCCCCGCTGGCTAGTTGAGCAAGCTCAGCGAGTCTGAGCATCCCTGAGTTGAAAGGTGCCCGGACCTTGTGGGTGTTGGTAGTCCCCAGTCAGAAGGGAAGGCGGGGCCCTGGGCAGGCAGCAGCCCCAGTTCCTGCCCTTAAGGTCCCCTGGATTTCTGCAAGTGGGTAGGGCCTGGAGCCCTGTGGGTGTACTGGGGTGAATAGTGTCCCCCCAAATTCACATTCACATGGAACCTGTAAAAGACACCTTATTTAGAAATAAGGTCTTTGCAGATGTAATCAAGTTAAGATGAAGTCATACTGGATTAGGGTGGGCCCTGAATCCAATGACTGGGGTCCTTGGAAGTGGTAGACACAGGAGAAGGCCATATGAAGATGGAGGCAGAGATAAGTGTGATGCTACCACAAGCCAAGGAATGCCTGGAGCCACCAGAAGCTGGGACTGTTTTTTTCCCTAGTCTCCAGAAGTAACCAGGCCTGCCAGCACCTTGACTTCAGACTTCTGGCCTCCAGAGCTTGAAGAATAAATGTCTATTGTTTGAAGGCACTCAATCTGTGGTGTCTTGTATGGCAGCTCCAGGAAGCTAAGCCTCCCACCAACTCTGCACCAGAGATGCATTTTACAGGTGAGGAAACTGACATGGTGAAGTTGGATATCTTCCAGAAGAGCACATGAGGCCGAGGTAGAGCTGCAGTTCCCAGGGAGGCATCTACTTCCAAGCCCTTCAATCCCAGTGGCTGCCTTGGCTGCTGCTGGATTTGCTTCTGTGACCTTGGACAAAACTCCCAAACTCTTATAAAATGAGAACTCGATGATATGTTTCCTAAAACTATCTCTAAGGTTCCACGTTCTCACCCTAGCTCTTTCTTAATGGCCACCAGAGATGGGAGACGCAAATCCTCGCGGTTGAAAACAGCTGTGCTGGGAGAGGGTGAGAAAGCGGTGGGAGGACGGGAGAGGGCGCTCCAGGCAGGAGGAGCAAGGCGGGTTTTCAGGAATGCGCATGTGCAAAGGACGGGGCGGCGGGCCAGAGGGAGGCTGGGAGGTGGGCCAGAGGGAGGGAAGTTTGAAGCAAGAGGGAGGGTCTCAAAGGGCCGATACGCACTGAATTTTTTTTTTTTGTATAACTGAGAAAACAGTTATTTACTGTTAGCTTCCCCCGCCCCTCAAGGCCAAGTTTGAAATGATGATTTCTTGTGATTATTTTTTTTCAGGGAAGGAGAGAATTTTTAAAACACCCAAGCCTATTAGCACATTGTTTTCCCCAGGAGATAATTTAAATTGATTTACTTTTGTGCTGCAATGGTGACTACAACCAAATCCAGAACTATATCAGCCGTTCAAACTGCAGTTTTATGAAATAAGTCTTTTGATATTCATTAATCGCATACTCACTGGGTAAACAAGTTATTCAAAATGACATTAACTCTGCTGTGTTCTGCCAAGTAAGTAATATTTGTCCCCACGTTGCATACATCTGCCTGTCCAATCCTTTCCTCCCAAGACAGTCCTCATTACAGAATATTCGCTCAGTTCCTTTGACTCAGCTTATTTATTACTGCAGAGTGATGATGAACACCGCTTTCGAAATGGAGAGTCTGTTAATGTCTTTTTGGCCTAATCCCCTCTGGGTGAAGTTTTGCCAACACTAGCATATTTAAATCAGGAGGTGATTTAATCTAGCTGAGCACCACTCAAAGCTGCTTCCTCCAGGACAGATTTGCCATCACTCTCCTGTTCTGTTTCCTGCAGCTCTGAGCTCTGGGGATCTTTTCTGAACCCTGGTCACCCCCTGCATCATGCTGTCCCTCTGCTGTGTATAGTCTTCACCTCTGAGCAGAAGTGAGGCCTTAGGAACCCAAGGGGCCACTCCACCTTTCCGAGCCTCAGTTTCCTCGTCTGGCAAATGTGAGTCAGCCACAGATGCAAAGATTGCACGATTATGGTGAAATGAAATGGGACGTGGGCCGAACACTGTTCCTGGCTCTTGGCAGTCCTCAGGCAGCGGCTGTCATCAGTCCTGTCTGCTCTCAGCTACAGAGGTAGACTAATTGTTTCTCTCCATCTCCTTCTGTGAAGTCTCCCACGTAGAAGATGTCCAACAGACAAGCGTTGAATGGAAAATTAATGATGTATAGCAGGAGTTCCCAACCCCCTGGCCGCGGACCTGTAAAGCGTGCGGCCTGTTAGGAACCAGGCTACGCAGCAGGAGGTAAGCAACGGGCAAGTGAGTGAAGCTTCATCTATATTTGCAGCCATTTCCCAGCACTAGCATCACTGCCTCAGCTCCACCTCAGATCATCAGGCATCAGATTCTCATAGGAGCACTGGTCCCTGGTGCCAAAAAGGTTGCGGACCGCTGATGCATAGGATCTCCTCTTTACAGGAGTGGGTTAGAGGGAGAAAATAGTAACCTTGTTCTAAAATATGGTTTTAGAAAACATTTCAAAATTTTTCATTTTGTTGTGGCCTCTTTTTTCTCTCTGCCCTATATAAGCAGTCAGTAAAACCCAGAGAAAAGTTAGCGAGCGTCTAGAGAAAGAGTGTCTACTCTGTAAACTGTCATTCTGCTCCGTGGTTCAGGGGTGAAAGGACAGTTTAGAAAACACTGGGTACATGCTAAGATGCTGTGCAAAGCCACATACTCTGGCTTTCGTCAGAATTTATTCTAGACTGTCCATCATCCTCACCTCAAGAGGAGGTGGCCTCCTCTTGCAGAACATGATTCAGAGATTCCCCTCATCACTCTGTTCACAGTCCCATCGATCCAAACTGAGTCACACACCACACCTAGCTGCAGCAATGGCTGAGAAATAGAAATCTACAATGTGGGTGGCTTCCATTACTAAAAGGGCATAGGCGAGAATGGTGTTGGCAGTGGTTGGTGGTCTTTCCCACATGGGGCTGGGAAGGACTGACAAGATCTACCCCGTGCGAAAGGACTAGGCACTGCAGGGGGCATCACACAGCCAGGAGGGGAGCACAAGCAGATTTCCCAGAGGCTGCAGGTCCAGTGCCTTGTTAGGGAGCCCTGCCCTCTGTCGCCCACTAGTCCCTGACCTCACCTCCTTTTCCACTCCATCACTTCCTCTACTCCAGATACCACAGCCCTATGCTATCCTTTGAAGGACCAAACCCATTCCTGCCTCAGGACCTTTGCACCTGCTGTTCCTTCTTCCCCAGAGCGTTTCATTCAGAGATCTGCGTACTTTGCTCCCTTCACTCCTTCAGGATTTTCTCAAATGTTATGGCTCAGAAAGGCCTTCCGGGTCACCTTTTACAAATTTGCAACCCCTCACTCTGGTAATCTCACTCCTACCCTGCTTTATTCCTTGTCTGTTTCATTCTCTGCTGAATCTCTAGTGCCTGGACCATTGTCTGGCACAATAAAAACTTGCTGATGAATAACTGGAGAACAAATTTGGGAAAAAAAACACCAGCATACCCTCTTGTCACTGCAGGGGCCTGGTAGCCCAGTGGATCACATCACCGATACCCCAGCCCCTTTCCACAGCCTCACCCATACCCAGTGTCCTCCTCTGACACCCTGGATTCACCTTGTCAGCTGAGGCTAGTGCTCTCCCAGGGTGAGCCTGGAGTCGTTAATTTACTTTCTGAAGATCTCAGCGTCTTTAGCTCAGATGCAAGAATTAAGTAAATGGGAGCATTTGTGTATGTGAGAAGTTTGATGGGGAGGCAGGGAGGCCCACCCTCCTTGTGGGCGAGTCTATGTCAGTCTCGCTGCTCACCGTCTTGTCCCTGGTACTGACGTGGTGGCTGGCACACAGCGGCCACTTACTAAGATGAGAGAAAAGGAATCTTCGTGGGAAGGGAAGGATGCTCGCATTTGCTGTCCACCTGCTGAGTGCCAGGCCCTGTCACTAAAGGTAGACATGGGCCAGAGGCAGAAGCTGGTGACTTTTAGACACGTTTATAGGACTGAACAACGGGTCCAGGTCATCATGAAAAGGAAATATTTCATTGTCTAGAGTAGATGTCAGCTGGGAAGCTATCACACTTGGACATCGCCCCTGCAGTGGGTGAGGTGGTAATGCATTTGCGTGCGTGTTTTCCCCATAGAGATTTGCTGTTGCACTTCGGGTGCAGATTCTTGTTCCCAGAGTGGCAGATCACCAGAGCTAGCGAAGGTGGCTGGGGAGCCAGGCTCCTCACTCCACCGGGGCCAGTGGCCAGGGATATCAGGCCCACGAATGCCTTTGGAAGCTTCTACAGGAAATGAGTATTTTGTCCATGGGGTGCAGGGTAGAAAGGTGGGCCAACTGCTATGACATGCAACCTCTCATTTTCAGCGGGCTACACAGGAGAAGTTTCTTCTTGCTTGAGCAATCCATCGATGCTGGCGGTGCAGGAGTTTGGGGACATGGCTGCTTCCATCTTGCAGCTCCATCGCCCTCAGGGCAGGGCTGGCAAACTTTTTCTGCAAAGGGCCAGAATAAATATCTCCAGCTTGAAGGCCATAACAGTCTCTGTTGCCCACCTTGGCTCTGCTGTTGTAGTCCAAAAGCTCCGTAATCAATATCTGAATGAATGGACCTGGTTGTGTTTCAATAAAGCTTTATTTATAATAATAGACAGTGGGCCAGATGTAATTTACTGATCCCTGCTTTAGGACTTTGAGTATTCTTTGGATCTGCCTGCAACTTGCAGGGTGAGGGGCGGGAAGGAGAATGTAGAGGATCATGCAGGAGTGTTTGCAACCAGCCTGTGGTGGCATGTGCCCCTTCCACCACATTCTACTGACCAGAACTCTGGCCCTGCCTCCCCTGACCTGCAAGGAAGCTGGAAATGTGGTAGGGGAACCAGATGTTGGCAAACCCCTTGCAATCTCAGAAGCCTGTTCAAATCTGGCACCCCTGCGCCCTCTTGTACAGTTACTCCCATCACCACTCTATCCTCCTCGTTCCTAGGACTTACCACAAGCTCTGCTTATCCTGTTTTTTTTCCTTTCTTGACTTATTTGTGGTCTGCCTTCCTGCCTTCCTGCCTCCCTCCTCCCCCTTGCCTAGGCCCACACAGGCAACTGTCTTAACTGACTGCTGTCTCCACTGAGCTAGAACAACATCTGGCACATGGCAGGCACTTAGCAAACACTGCCCTAGGACCCAACCACTGCCCCTTCTGATGTCTGACTTGGCAGTGGCCCTGGGATGGGTGGCCCGTGACCCCTGCCACCCCTCATTTGGGGGACCCTCCCACCTCTTCCCACATCCCAAGGTCAGCCCCAGCAGCCCCTGAGACTAGACATGCCCCAATATACCAAAGAAGCCACAATATCACTTAACATTGTTTAATGTTTCTCTGGGAGATGAGGGGGTGGGCGGGGTGGGGGTGGGGGTTAGTCCCGAAAGCTTATTTAGGAAGATGCCAAGGGAAACTGCTGAGCTTTCCGGGGGATCCTATTTCAAGCTGGTCTTTGGCAGAGTACATTGGAAGCTCTTGGAACAGCAAGATTGACTAATTTTAGTTAAGGGTTTCAAAATTAGTTTCCTTTTCCTTGGCTTTGTCCCCCTTACAGAAAAGGTAAGTTATAACCGTCACGCATTCTCCGTGTGTCATCTAGAGCAGGCTGTGCCAAGGCAGGGCTGGGCTCTGTGCAGCCTCAGCCAGGGTCGCTTGGGACGACTGGAGCCACTGGGACCATAGAGACGGCCAGCAGCATTCTTTTTGTTTTCTTTTTAACCGACATCGTGCTCCTGCAAGTGCCTCTTGGTTAGACATCAAATGCTGGACAAGACAGGTACTGGGTGAGGATCTGGAGGCACAGAGCTGAGGGCACTGGATGGGTAGTCCTGGCTTTGCCACTCCGGGGCCGTGTGACTTACCACCTTACATCCCCTTCTTGGGCCTCTGAGTCCACAACTTTAAAATAGACAGCTTGGGCCTGGTGACCCTCAAGTTCCTTTTAGCTCTAGGAATCCATGAGGCCGGCCCCTCCTGAGTTACAGGGTCAAGGAAGAGCAATGGAAGGTTCCCTCCTGGTGGCAGGTGGAAAGAGATTACCTGCTCTGAGCCTCAAGGACTAGTTTATTTGCGAGGCAGACGATCTCTCCTCTTTGCAGAGGTGGCCTGAGGTGGCCTATGCATACCTGGCCCTCTGGCATATTCTATCTGCACAGGAGCAGAAGTTAATTTTGTGTCGTGTTTGAATACCTCCGGGCCTGGCCAGCACTCCTTAGCTCTCCTTCCCTCTCTCATTCTCCACTTCCCTGCCAGTGTTTCTTGAGGTCACCTCCCAGATAAAGGGCTCATATGTCACCTGAGAGGAGCATGGTGCCCCCAGGCGTGATACTCTAAGAAGAACACAACCTCAGGGATGCAGAGTCTGGCCAGGAATGCACAGCCTCAACCTAAGCACAAGGAGACATGAAATGGACACAAAATGAGACCATTCTATTAAAAGGGGGGGTTTATATTCATCCAAAATTTCAATGTCATCTATATCAAAGGCTGAGGAAAGGTCAAGGTTACAGGAGGCTAAGGAGACAGGACAAGTAAATGCAACATCTGATCCTACACTCTATTCTGTCCTGGAAGGGAAAAGTCTAGAAAGGATATTATTAGGTCAGCTGACAAAATTGGAACAGACAGAGATTTGGTTAAAATATTGCATCCAAGTTAAATATGCTGATGTTCATAACTGCACTGTGGTTTTATAAGAGAATATCTTCGCTCTTAGGATCCACACACCTAACGAGATGTTTCGGGTTTCCTGTGCTCTTTATTTCACAGTGGAGTTGGTTTACCTTAGAGCTTCCTGTCCTTTTATTTTGAGGGGGAGTCATGGATTCCTTGAGAATCCGATGAAATCACTGGACACTTTGCACTTTGAAACACACATAACATACACATTCTTCGTTGCATATCATCTCCAGAAGTCACAGACCCTCACGGAAATTCTCGGCTGAGAATCCTCAGACCGAAGGTCTTCTGATCGGCCTTCCAGTTACCACTTTCTAAAGTTCTAAAAGCTAAGGGCATGATATAGTCAACTTGCTTTCACATGGTCCAGAGAAACATACTATGTGTACGTAATAAAAAATATATAGAGAGAGCAAATAAAGCAAATGGAGGCAGAGAGTTTAATGCCGCTGGAGAGGGGCAGGCAGCTGGGCAAACACAGACATGTAGCCAGGCACTGGCGTGTGCAGTGTCAAGGTTGAGCGGGTAGTAACATGGCACGCAGCTGGTGGGCAGAGATCTCAGTGAACTCCTATTCGGATATGAACTACTTGTTGATTTTTGCTAAGGAAGCAATTCTGTTGATAGTCGGGGACCTTGGTCTGTTTTTCTTTCTCATCTTTCACCTTGTTTCTTACCTGCTCCTACTTCCAGAATCACACACTGCCCACACTGGGAGAATTTTAACCACCATCTCGCCCACCTTCTTGATGGGATCGACGAGAAAAAGAAGGCCCAGTGAAATCAATTTCTGGGTCCACTGTCTTACAATGAAGGAAGAGTGAGAGTTGGTACCCAAGACATCCCAAGACAACACTGCTTACTCTGCCCAGGATCGCATGGCAGAATGTTGTCATAATCTTGTCTTGAACATTCTCTTTGGGGGTTTGGGAACAGTTTCAGATGAGCCTAAGAGCTGCAGCATGAAATACGAGAAAGAGTATTCTGCTGGGAACTAGGATACTTGGGTTCAACTAAATGAATCGGCTATGTGGCCTCGGGCAGGTGGCTTTCCTTCTCTGAGCCTTGGTCTCTCCATCTTAAAACGTGAGAGTTGATTTATTTAATTTGTTATCCCTTTCGCGGGGTCGTGGATTCCTCTGAGGATCTAATCATTGGACCCTTTTTCAAAGCTGTGCAGTCTGTGATGCATAATCTCCAGAGGTTCACAGACTTCCTCAAGGAAACTCCCTGCTTAGACTGTCTTCCGATGGGCCTTCCAGTTAACAATTTCTCAGATCCTATAAGCCACCAAAATAGAGTCAGTGGGTGCAGCCCCACTTACTTTGCTTTGAAAAATTAACCCATCCATCCCCAAGTCACTTTAGGGGCTCAACTCTGTCTAAAGAGATGTTGAACCAACATTTTTAAGTTTTCTCTGGGAGATGTATATATGATATAACAGGAAAATGGACTGAAGTAGAAGCCATTAGCTCTTTACCAACAGCTGAAAAATTTTTCCCTTTGGCTACAGTCACACCCATTGGCCTCAGATAAAACGAGCCCTTCTGGGAATCACAAAACTCCTTCCAGCCAATGGGGATAAAAAGACCACCTCGCACCTTGCTTGTCATCTCTACACCATCCAATCAGCATGAAGGAAAGGCTGCTCTGCAAGGCTAGACTAGTCCTTCAGGGTATTACTTGGGAGAAAAAAAATAGAGCATTTAATTAAGCCCCACATGTGAGCAATCGATTTCAATTTTCCACTTCTAATTTAGTAAAGAATTTCCATTAGGTGTGTACTAAGACACTGTAGAACCTTGTAACGTTGGTGTTGGGCTCATCTATTTTTCTTTCTGTCCCTGCCTGCTTTTGAGCAGATAACTGGTATGTGAAACAGAGGAAAATGAAGATGTTTGGGTGGAAACCAGTCCTAGCGACAGGCAGAGTTGGAGTGAGGATATTGCATCAGGCACTCAGCGCAGAAAAGGTCTCCAATCAGAAGAGGGAGGGCCAATGTGGGGTCTGATGTGGATTTCAGGCCTTCCAGTGGTTGTCAAAGATTGTTCCCTGGTCCAGGGTGAGCAGCTCAGTTTAAGGGGCCGTGGACATGCACTGATTGGAAGTGGGTAAGGTGTTTAGAAATTTGCGATTTTTTAAAAAATTGTTACTTACAAATGTTACACTTTGGGGTCCAAAGTTCTCCACCCACATAGACGCCCTGAGGGTCTTCATGGAACTCTAGCCAGAAAACCACAGATCTAGCCCAATCTCTAAAGCTGACAGAGAGGGAAAGGGGCCAAGGTCTCATCTGAATTGTACAAGGGTGTGGCCTTCCGTTGCGTGAGCGGCCTCTGTGCTACAATGCGAAGACTTTACTCCATGAAATGTCAGCATGGGAGGGACTAGGATGTGCTCTGCCTATTTTGGGGGTCTAAAGGGATGGGGACATGTGCTCCAGTCAGCTGGGAGGGCACCTGGAGCGGTCAAAGGGCTTCCCCTGAGGCCAAGGCTAGCTTGAAGCCAGATGCTGGTGTGGGCACTCCCTTGGGTCAGAAACTCCAGCTGTATTGACCCTGGCATTGAGGTCAGAGAAAGGTGTGTGATTGGCCCATAGTAGGCCTGCGTTAAATACGAGCGGAATAAATGAACTGCAGGTAACTTGTCCCCAGTGATGAAGTGCCATCGCGCTTACACATAACCTACATCCGATCTGCAGAGCCCTGACTGCCTCGCCACACTCGTTAGTAATCCAGCGCACTTTCCCTGGGGGATTTGCAGCCAACAGTGAGTAACTGTGTGGCTGTGTCAAACATGAAAGCTGCCACTGAAACCTCTCGCAGGTGTGTTTTGTGGGGGGACAACAGATGAGATGCCAGGACTTGGCATCACTTTGTACAATTAATAACTCGCAGGAGGTGGGCCCTTGAATCTTGTCTGAATTGCTCAACCGTTTTCTGTTCCAAACTGTTCTTCCTGCATCCCATCTGCTTGTCATCATCATCCACCCATGCAGTCCCTACAACTCACTTCCTCCTCCAGCATCTCCAATATCTCCTCTCCTTCTAACAAAATGTCCAAATCCTCTGCACAGCACCCACAGTCCACTACCTTCTCACCCCAACCCACTTTTCCAGCTTTGCCTCCCAAGTAACCCTCCACATTCAACTCCTCCTATGTTTCTGTGAAGCCCTTTGCGAGTCAACTGCTCAGGATTCATTGCTATTTTCCTCTCTCGTCTTAGCATGCAATGCTTTTATCTCAAATGACTTGGTCCTGCATCTGCCTCCTACACTGGATGCAAAGGGCCAAATCTGTTCATGAATGAATGGATACATAAGTAAATACATTTAAATATAAGCTGAGAATTTCTATCCTCTGGCATCAGGGGCATGGTCCAGGGGGTCAGTGAGTGGCAGAACCCAAGGCTGACCTGAAGCAACACTGCATCTGTGGTGGCTTAGCTATGAAGGTGGAAAACTGAGGTCTCTGCAGTCCTGGAGGAACAAGCAGTAGAATCGATTCTCTCAAGGGACAATGAAGAGCCCTGCAAGAGTTAGCCTCTGTCAAGGCCAAGGACTGGGTAATTCGAGAATATCCCACCTGGAATCCAGTTAGCCAAGAAGAGGCTGCTGTGCTAGCAAGTGGCACCCATGCCCAGGTCTCAAGCAAGTCAAGAGGAATGGCAAGCTTGTAGCCCTGCCCGATTTAATGCAAAGAGGCACTTCGGCCTCCTTGACCATGAGCTTCCAGAGCTGGGCGGGGGGCAGGGGGGTGCTGCACTAGGAAAACCATTGGCGGTGGTGAACGGAGGGAGAACATGTTGATCTCTGCTGGAACCCATGATAGGCTGGGCGGGGAAATCTGATCAGATGGGTTTGCAATGACTGGACCCTCCAGTTTCTGGCATTGGGGGTGGCCCAGGAAAGAGAGTCTTAAGGGAGGAACAGAATTCTGTAGGCTTGGTTCTGCGGACGTCTGGGACCCAGCTCGAGCTTGGGGTGTTGAAGACTCTGCTGGGAAGGAAATAAGAAAGACTGACTTAACCCAGCAAAACTGGATGTGCTCAGTGATGGGCAGGGAGAGAGGAAAAAGCCAAGTGACATCGATAAGGTCAGCCCGGATTGTCATGGCCAGTCAAGAATCACAGCGACCCATGTCTTTGGCCTTGAGCTCCTCCTAGCTTTGGAAGTACTCCCTGAGCTCTGGAAGCATACCACCATTTTATCTATGCCTGGTGTTCTTGAGCCCATATTAGCCAAGGGTGATGGGTTGAAGTCCCAGCATATTCATGAGAGGTTTTTAGTTAAATGTATTTGATGGGCGAGGTGGGTCCCTCCAGAATCAGGTCATCCACGTCTTTCAGAAGTTCACGTTCACTGGCAGTGGTAGAGTTTTGCAGGCGGCGGAGGCGGGTCTGGAGCTGCTCCTGCTCCTTCTTGAGCTCCAGGTAGGAGTGTGAGAAGGTGTGGAAGATGGATGTGGCTGGGAAGGCCATGATGAGGATCCCACTCAGGATGCTGCTGAGGGCCACCACCTGGCCCGGCACACTGCGTGGGACCATGTCGCCGTAGCCCACTGTCGTCATGGAGATGACCGCCCACCAGTAGGAGGCCGGGATGCTGGTGAACTCCAGGACCCGGCCAGACTCATTCTCGGCCACATAGACCAGAGGGGAGAAGAGGGTGATGGCCACGCAGAGGAAGAGGAGGAGCAGGCCGAACTCCCGCGTGCAGCGGCGCACCGTGAGGCCCAGCGTCTGCAGCCCCAGCGAGTGACGGGCCAGGCGCATGACATAGAGGATGCGCAGTGCCCGTAGCACACGCAGTGCCAGCCCTACCTTCTCCAGGTAGGAGCTGCTGCCCTGCCTCTCGCTGTCCTCCTGGGGTTCCTCGGACACGGCCAGGGACACGTAGTAGGGGGAGATGGCTAGGATGTCGATGATGTTCAGGGGGCCTTGGAAGAACTGGCACTTGTTCCGGGCCTGGACAAACCGCAGGCAGAACTCCAGGGAAAACCAGGCTACGCAGACGGTCTCCACGATGAAAATGTAGTAGCACTTCTGAGAGCACTCACCCTAAAGAGGCAACAGAACGCAGAGTGGTGAGTGGAGGGGCAACAGCGCTGGGGGGAAATATCCATGCGGAAAAGAGATTCCATATTTCTAGATTGATATAGATATCAATATTGATATAGGGATATAGGGAATCAATATTGATATAGATATAAATTCCATATACATAGATTCCATATACAAAAATTCAATGCATTCTATATATTATCTATCTACATTGATTGAGCTGTGCTATAGACTGTTAGTTGTCCACCAAAATCTCCTTTTTACATAGCTGTCAAATTGTGATTGGGCACGTGGCTGGTTAGCTAGATCAGAGACCACCTTTCTAGTTTCCCTTGCAGGTAGATGTGGCCAAATAATTAAGTCCCCGCCTGTGGGATGTAAATAGAAGTGATATATGCCACCTCCAGTTCCAGGAATTAAGATGTTGGTGTGAATTTCTGCACACCCTCCCTGGGAGCTGGGACAATTCTCTTGGCCCTGCAACCCAGCTTAGAACCAGCAGATTAGACCAATGCTGCAGTGGGAAATGAGGAATCGAGGTGAAAAAAATCCGGATCTCAGAATGAGAGCTACCCATCACCTTGATTGCTCTTTGTGAGAGAAATCGACTTCTATTTTGTTTAAACCCATTCTGTCTTGGAGCTTCTTTGTTATAGAAGCCAAACTTCACCTTTTCCAATATAAGCTTCTCTTGCTTACCAGACACTGTTCTAGTGTAGTCACCTAAGCCCCACAGTGACGCAGGCATTACGACTTTACTTTATGGCCCAGGACATGTTTCTGGCAGTGAAATGACTTGCCTGAGCTCACATACATAGTAGACGATCTCTCAGCCACCGTACTCTGTTTTGTAACTTCTTTGCCTGCCATCTCTCATTCATTCCTCCAACAAAAATGTATGGAGGGTTCGCCTTGTGCCAGGATCCGAGCTAGGCTCTGGGGGTAAAGCACTAGAGAAGCAGATATCGTTTCTGGGGGCTTGGAGGCTCGTGGGGGCAGAGAGAGCTCCCACATCCTTAGAATGGTCCTATGACATGGATTGCAACTGTTCATACAGGGTCTGTTTCTCTGGGAGATTCCAGCTACGTGGGGGCTGTCGTGGATTCATTTTTGTGTCATTCACACACCTTGCCTCTCCTACCAGCCCCTCTGCTACTCCAAGTGTGGTCCTCGAGCCAGAAACAGCACCTCCTCCTGGGAGCTTGTTAGAAACACAGAATCTTGGGTTCTACTGCATCCCCAAAGAATCAGAATCTACATTTTAACAAATTTGAGAAGCCCTGGTCCAGTGTAGTGGTTCGTAGCCTTGGTTGCACATCAGAATCACCTGGGGCAGGTGGAAGTCAGGGGTGCTTTGAAAAAAATCCCGATGTCTGGGCTGGGACCTCAGAGATTCTAATTTAATTGATTTAGGTTTGAGCCTGAGCAGTAGAATTTTTTAGAATCCCATAAATGATTCTAATGTGGAGTCAGAGTTGAAAATAGTATATATATGATGGATGAGTAAATGAATGACTGAAGCCAGTTGCCTCAGTAAAAAGCAAAATGTTGACAACTGCAGTTTTCTTTGGATTAAAAGGCTCTGAAGTGGAAAAAGAAATTATTTCCAGTGCCTGAGCCCACAGGAATACTAAATTGAAATGTCCTTTATGTCTGGCTGCTGGTCTGTCCTGATCTCTGTTTGCCTGTCCAGGGCTGGGCAGCTTTCTCTCTTAACTTGTATCTGGGCTACCAAGGGGTGGGAGACTGTGGGAGTCCTGTTGAGGGCATGGAGTCCAGAGCATCTCAAATTCCACAGGCTCAAATTCCACACTTCCACTTCTGCAGGCATCCCATTTGGTCCCTCTGGACTTTCAGTTCTATACCCTGGAAGTTGTTTTGATGAATAGAGACCAAACATGTAAACTAGCTAGCAGGCTGCAGGACCTGTAGGCACATGGTACAGTGTAGCTATCTTTATGAGATGATTGACTGATCACAGACATAGTCTGCCTGGTCATTTTAAGGGTCACAATATCCTTCTGTTACCACTGATCTTTATAGGAGGCTAAGGAAATTCTCCAACACACTGGGAGGTCTTTGCCATGACTGCCCGGGTTTACTTCAGGATCCTGGAGGTCTCGGGAATTTGGGATTCCAGTTCCCCAATCCTGCTACAGATTTGCTGTGTGACCAAGCAGTGGTTACTGCCCCTCTCTGTGCTTCAGTTTCCAATAAAGAGATTGGAACAGTATCAGTATTTCTCAAAGCTGATTCAGAATCTCCTGCATCAGACTCTCCCAGGATGCTCATTACAAATACAGAATCTTGGGCCCCCATCACAAAATCAAAACCTTGGAGTAGCGCCCAGGGACCTGCATTTTGGCAAAAACCCTTGTTGAGTCAGAGGCACCTGGAAGTTTTTCTGAATCTGGCCCGGATTCTTCCCTACAAAGCCTCTTTCATCTCTAACATTCTGGGAGTTTTCCTTCCGGCTTAGGAGACACTTATAGCTGAGCATAACCATTCTAGACTAGTGACCCCAAATCTCAGGAAGGTGACTCCTGAGAGGTGGAGAAAGCTCTGTGGGTCCTTCCTTTGCCTCCAGTGCTGGCTTTTGGATATTCAAATCATGCACCACCTACCTCCTTCCTGGGGCCTGGGCCTGGCCCTGGCAAGCCGCCACCTCCCTGTGCTGCAGCAAGCTCTGCCCCGTGTCCTGCCACCTCCCCCCACCCCCCCCCCCCCACCCCCAGGCACTGCTGCTCCGCTCCACATCCTTAAAGCAGCTTCCCAGCACTGGGCCTCAGGGAAATGCCCCGTTAGCAGCCAGTGTCGGGGTGGTGGGGATTCGTGGGGCTCACGCTAAGGAAATAATTCCAAGGCCAGCCAATATTTGAAGAAAATAGAAAGGAAAGAAAAAAGTTACTTTTTCTCTCGCCCATAAAGTTTCTGGTTGTTTTTTGTAAGTGGAGTGAACCACTCATTCTTGTTTGCCCAGAACCTTCTGGGTTTGAGCATGGAAAGTCTCAGGTCACCATGACCCCCTTAGTCCTGGGCAAAATAGAGTGCTGGTCATCTTCATGTCGCCGGCGAAAATGAGGTATATTCTGGTTCCTTCGTACATGAGTCAGCCTAGGAAAGCTGGGGGTGTGAGCGATGCAACCACATGGATGAATCTAACAGACAGAATGTGGGCAAGATAAGGCTGGTGGATGTCTCCGTTTATGTGACGTTCAAGAACGGGCAAAACTCCCCTGGGCCGAGCAACATCACCAAAACAGCGGCCGCCTCTGGGTGGGTAGGGATCGACTGTGAAAGGACATGAGAGAATTTGGGGGGATGATGCGGATATCCCATTTTAAACTGGATGGGTAAGATTGGTGCATTTCAATGTATACAAATTTTACCTATAAAACTGTAAAACATAAAATGAATGATAATAAGCAACTGGGGATAGGGAGGGGGAGAGAGAAAGAATAAGAATGGCGGATGTGGAGAGTTGTGGGGACTTGGGGTGCATTATATTATTCTGTTTACCTTGTAAGTGCCTGAAATTTTCCATCATGAAGAGTTGAAAATAAAAAAGGTCAGAAATCAAAACCACAATAAGATACCAATCCACACTCACTAGTATAACTATGATTCTAAGGACAAAAAATAGCAAGGGTTGGCAAGAATGTGGAGAAATTAGAACCCCCAAACATTGTGAGCAGGAATGTAAAATGGTACAACGGTTGTGAAAAGCAGGTTGGTGGTCCCTCAAAAAGTTAAGCATACATTTGCTATCTAATCCAGCACTTCCACTCCGAGACATATACCAGAGGAATTGAAAACAGGCGTCCACACCAAAACTTGTACACAAATGTCCATGGCAGCCAAAAAATGGAAACAACCTAAATGCCCATCGCCTGATGAATGGATCAACAAAATGTGCTCTATCTGTACAATGAAATATTACTCAGCCATAAAAAAGGATGAAGTACTGATTCGTGCTTTGACATGGATGAACCATGAAAACTTTATGCTTAGTGAAAGAAGCGAGACACAAAAGTCCAGATATTGTATCATTCCATTTATATGAAGTGTCCAGAAAGGGCAAACCCGTGGAGACAGAAAGTATATTCATGGTTGCCTCGGGCTGAGGGGAGTGGGGGCAATGGGGAGGAGCTGGTAACATGTTCACGGTTTCTTTTTGGGGTGATAAAATTGTTCTCAAATTAGAGAGTGGTAATGACCGCACAACTCTATACTAAAACCCATTGATTTGTGCACTTTAAGAGGGTGAATATTTGAGTGCGTGATTTATATCTTAGCCAAAAAGAAACCAGGGTCTGAGTCGGAAGGGGCTGAGTCAGTCCCGGCTGCGGATGCGTGAGTGCCGGTCCCGCAGCCTTGCCCCGACTCCCTTTCCAAAGCTGCAGAGCAGAGCGGCTTTGAAAGGCTCTGGGGTAAGAGGGCAGGCAGGGCTTACCGAGGGCAAAGTCACTGTCCTTGAGGGCAAAGTCATTGTCCATCTGGACAGGCTGCCCGGCAGACCGCCGCAGGTTCAGTAAGGGCCAGTTTTAGAACTTCCATGTGGGAGGGATTCAGGGCCGAATTCTTGACCTTGGAGCTTTTCTCACACCCTTCTCTCTCTCACGTCAAAGCCTGCCAACTCCCCCTTGGGAATATGGCCAGATTCAGCCACTTCTCACCTCCTCTTTAGCTCAGTGCTGGTCCCATTGCTCCATTCAGCAGCTGGGGCCTCCCTCTCTCCCCCCACCCCTCTCCTGCCTGTGATCTTCCTCATTTGTGCCTCTGGCTCTGGCCGCAGGTCCCGGCAGCTTCCTCTGAGACTCTTTGGGGCCTGGCCCTGCTGACTCATTCCTCTCCCTGGCTTCCCCCTCCTCTCTGCCATCTCTCCCCTCCTTTACACCCCTTCTACAACTCTCTC
>NW_011889492.1:50057-60708 GCF_000151845.1 Pteropus vampyrus | reverse complement strand
GTCTGTCTGAAGCCATTAGGATAGCTCAGTAACAGGAAAGAGCGAGAAAGAGAGGAGGCGTGAGTGTTCAGCTACAGCTGGCCGTGACTTTCAGCCTCCCCCAGTGGGAGGGAAGGTATTCTCAGCAGCAGAGCTGCCGGCAAGGACTGTGGCTGTGTGGAAGGGCGCGAGGGATGAATGGCAGGGCTGACGAACTTGGCAGAAGACTTGGGCGGAGGGAAGCAAAGAACCTGGGAAATGGCAGCATTTATCATCAGATGGATTGGTGAACAAATGGTGGCATATCAGACAGTGGAATATTATTCAGCTGCAAAAGGGAATGAAGTGCTGACACACACTACGACATAGATAAACCTTGAAAACACTATGCTGAGTGAGAGAAGCCAGACACAAGGGACCACGTATGGTACGATTCCATTTATATGAAATGTCTGATGTAGGGAAATCTCTGTAGACAGAAAGCAGATTGGTGGTTGCCAGGGGCTGGGGGTGGGAGAGATGGGGAGTGACTGCCTAATGGGCTTGGGGCTTATTTTGGAGTGGTGAAAATGCTTTGGAACTTGATAGAGGTGTTGGCTGCTCAACACTGTGACTCTAGTAAGTTGCCACTGAACTGATTGCTCACTTTAAGATGGTTAATTTTATGTTATGAGAATTTCACCTCAATTTTTAAAAATAGAGTACGGATGATGGGAACATAAGTTGTAAAAAGGTAAGAAATTTGTCTCCTTTTATATCCAACACCTAGAAGAATATACCTAGAAGAAATACTTAACTATTGTCAAAGGAATGAAAAAATAAATGTTGTAATTTCCTGTTAACAAGTACCTAATGAGTGGATAATGATGATGAAGATGATTACATTTATTGAGCACTTTTTTGTGTCACTATTGTTCTAACTACTTACAAGAATGACTCGTTTAATCTTCACTGGAAAGGGCTAACAGCATCCCCATTTTACAGATAAGGCAACTGAGGCCCAAAGAGGTTGACTTTCCTGAGATCAATGAGTTCATAACTGGGTAAGGCCGAGATTCATACCCAGAACATCTGCAGTCTGAAGCATCATACTGGACAGAGAAGCAGTTCACAGAATCTAGCTGCCTCAGAAACACTAAGTGTCACCGAGGCCGAGTGTCTGGACCACATGTGGAGTGGCTCAGCATTGGAAGACATTTTTAGAGCCAAGGCGAGGTGAACGCAAATCTTGGCCCCTCTACATACTGTGAGCTTAAGAAAGTGATCAAACTTCTCTGAGCTTCAGTGTCCTCATCTGTAAAATGGGGTATCTACTTTCCAAAGCTACAAGGATCCAGTCCGTTCTGTCAAATGCCAGCCAGCCTCATGAGGGCCGCTTCATAAGCATCATTCTTTCATCCCATCGTGGATGGGCTCCTCCAAAAAATCTGGCAAAGTCTCAATGCTTCTGGGGGTGCTCAGGTACTTGGCTTGGTCCTTTCTGTCTATATGGCTTCCTTTTCCCTCCCTTTTAATTTATAACCTTGGCACAGATCTTTCACCCTGATCACCAACTTTACTCCAAGATATGTTGCTGGGAGAAGTTAGAAGAAAAAAGAAAAGGAAGACTGCTTTCTCTGGGGTCCTCTAATTCTCCAACTCAGCATTACATCGCTCCTGTGTCTGATGGAAGGCTTCTGTGGGTCATATCCCAGGTGTGTTTGCCCCTGCAGGTGGCATTAATTTATGAGTGAATACTGCCAGGGCCTCACAGGATGACTTGGGCCCCCACCCCTCCCAGCAAGGCCTGCCCCCAGAAGCAGCCAGCCGAGACCAGCGCCCGTGGCCAGCTCACTGAATCACTGCCCTCAGACTGACATTCCTGAGGGCAAACGTGTGGTGGGAGACACATCATCTTTTTGTGTAAATGTAAGGACATGGTCTTGAAAGAACAAAGACAGCCCGGTCCTCAGCTTCCTGGCTCTCTCAATTACTATTATTAGTGAGACCGGGAAATAGACACTTGTCATGAGGGCCACAGCCTCTCTCGGGGCAGCACACAGAAAGGCACTACGGCCCTCTCACCCCCGGAACAAGAACGGCAGCCTGATTCCTCCGCTCACGCTTGGGGCTACGCGGTTCGGCGGGCCTCCTGCCCACCTCTAATTTGATTTTCTGAGTTTCCATTAAGCCAAGCATAGGTTCATACCCTAGGTAATTTTCAAAGCATTAGGCTTTGAAAAGACCTTGCCCCTCTGCACGGTCTAAATCCCGGTTCCCTGAAAATCTCTAAGAGGAACAAGCTGGTGGAAATCCAGGCGTCCTTCCTCAGAAACTGGGATCAAGGGCACCCTTGGGGGCTGGAGGACAGAGGCCACTTATTTTGTCTTAATCTTTTTACAGCCGCGTCCATATGGAAATATTTCTGTGAATGAGCAGGTTTTTAAATCACATGATATCATGCTAAAGAATGAAAAAAATGCCTACGATTGGAGCTACAGTCCTCTACGGGGGAAAAAAGCTGGTTAAAGTTGAAACATTTTG
The DNA here is from genome assembly GCF_000151845.1 of Pteropus vampyrus. NCBI lineage: Eukaryota > Metazoa > Chordata > Mammalia > Chiroptera > Pteropodidae > Pteropus > Pteropus vampyrus. The sequence goes on along the minus strand of NW_011889492.1, from coordinate 58,206 downwards.
GTTGGTTTGCTTTAGGACAAAACATTTATAGGCGGGACAAGATGCATTTTATTCAACAAATAGTCAGTGAGAGCCTATTCTTTGTGAGGAATGTACTGGTTCTCCATCCTAAGTCCTCTCTATCTGGAAAGTTCTCTGATCCTACCTTATTGCCCTGGAATATATCTTTAAGGGGAGGGAATTTATATCGACTGACAATGGTTATAGGCCACAAACAGTGCGCAGTGTCTTACGTATGCGTTTCGTTTATGGGCCCCTCCACCTACTATAATGTAAGTTCTCTAAGTTAGGGTGATGGGGAGACATAGAGGAGTATAGAGCAGGGCAGGAGCGACGTTTAAAACTAGGAAACAACCCAGTTCAACCCAGTTTGAATCTCTCCAATAACCTTCCCAACAAAATATTAGGTTCTTATCTCATTTCTCAGACTATCTGACCCCCTGGGGGCTCTTGGGATCCCCACAGCTCCCTGGAAAGAGAGTGCAGAGTAGGCCAGAAAGCTTTTTACTCTTGCCTTCTGTGGCAGTCACTTGGAAGTTAACTCATCTCTCAGTTCCAGTGAGTCTGTCCGAGAAGCTCAGGAGCGAAGTAAAAAGCAGAGAAACTGAGGAATGAGTATCTCTGCCACTATCAGCATATTCACTCCAACTCTGAGGAAGCCAAATGCCCTGGGCCTCAGTCTCTTCATTTGAAAACAGAGCCGGGATGCCCACCGAAGGCTGGTTCAAGAAGGCAGGGACTTCTGGCCGGGCATAGTACGCGGCACAGAGTAGCTGCTCAATAAATGCATGGCAAATGCATGGAATGTGTGAAACTTCATAAAAATATTACACACTTTATGGAGGAGGAAACCGAGGTTCAGAGAAACGAAGCAGTTTGCCAGAGGTCACAGAGCCAGGAGCAGTGAGGCTGGACCTGCCTGGCCCGCGAAGGCCAAGGGCGGCTTTGTCAATGTCCGAGGTTCACTATCAGAGGCAGGGCCACCTCGTGACTTTCATGGGTCCAAGGTACTTTTGCCTTCGTGGGCCTCTTCCTCCAAAAAATACATTAAAAATTATCTTTTTATGACTGCATTGACCTACAAATGAATATGCTCCATGCTGGATAACATGCATTTTTTTTTTCCTCTTGTTTTAAATGACCTTAAAATATTTTCATGGGCCTTAAATCTCGTGGGCCCTGGGCACTGTGCTTGATGGAGAAATGGACCCTGGTCAGAAGCCACTCACCTTGTCCTCCTCGGCCCTCATGTCGGGCATGGTGCTGACACACAGGCTGACCGCTGTGGTGGCCACAAAGAGGATGGACAGACAAGCAAAGACCTTCCCGGGCAGCCCCGACTGCGGGTTTTCCACCGTCTCCCGCAGCCAGTTCATGAAGAGCCCGCAGCGGGAGGTGTCCACGGCAGGGCCGCACGCCTCCCTCCGTTGCAGCAGGGCCTCCTCCCTGCGCAGCTCGGCCAGCTCTTCCAGCTTAGTCATCAGTTTCCGCCAGCAGCATCTCTCCAGGTTGGCTTCTTCGATCCCCCAGTAGGTCAGCTCCTCTTGGAAGGACAGCACGCACATCTCCCGCAGGAGGGCCAGCTTGCCGGCCGCCAGGAAGCTCACGATCATCCCGAAAGCGCTGGGGCTCCTGTCGAAGAAGAATTCCTGGTTGTCCTCATCATAATCGTCGCAGAGCTGGGCGATCTCCTCGTGGTTCCGGCAGAACTTGAGCTTGCTCAAGCGGCTCAGGGGAAACTCGTCCAGCGTGCTCCAGGGAAGGACATACCTCCTGCCCCCCACATTCACCAGGATCTCCTTCTTCAGGTCTGCCGCCGGGGAGGCATCCAGCGCGTCCACCTTCCGGGCCCTGCGGTAGTAAAGGCCCTTGATGGACGGTGGCTCCACGGAGCCAGGCAAGAGATGACTCAAAGGGCTGCAGGAGCCAAAATGATAGTGTCTGGGATGCAGGCCCCTGACTCTGGAAGGCATGGCCATCGCCGAAGATGTCCTGGCAGCCAAAGGGAAAAGAACAAGAAAACGGGAGAAATCAGTCTCGGGGCAGAGTCCTAGGTGTCGTGCTTGCTTTCCTGCAACGGTATCTGCATTATTCATTCTTTTAATCTTCCATCCCATACAGCTTTATTGGGCACCTACTATATACTTGGGACCTGTCAGTGAACAAAAGAAGACAATGACATCGCTTCCTGATGGAGCACACACTTAAACCTCAGAAGAATCTCCTTGTGGACTGGGTCTTGGGGAGCTCAGTCCTGAGCTGGACAAGTCAGAGCTGTGCCACTTTCAGGCTGTGTGGTCTTGGGCATGTGCCTTAACTGCTCGGATCTAGCACTGTTCATTTCATGACAAGACTCGTACTAACCTTGCAAGGTCCAGTTGGTAAAAATAGAGCTTAAGAGTGTAAGGGGTCCTCAAGGTCACTGCCACCACAGGTGGATTACTCAGCCTCTCTAAGCCCTTTGCTTCATCTATACAGCTGGATTAGTTTGAGTGCCCACCTCATGGAGCACAGTGAGGGTTACGTGCAGTAAGATACATAAAGGATATTTTAAGAACACTTCTAGATGCTCCCAATGCGCCAGGCACCCATCTTTATGCTTCCTTATATTAACATTTCTCGGCAACTCCGTGCGGTAGACGTTAGGATCTCCATTTTACAGGTGAAGAAACAGAGGCATGGGAAGATTAAGTAAGGAGGAATGTGACCATGCTTAGCATGGCATCTGGCTCTCAGGAGAAGCTCCACAATGACCCCTCATCCCTCCTATTTACTTTCTCATTCGGAGGACTTTATTATCTGTGACAGTGCTCTTCCACGTTCATCGGGTGCTTGTCTCAGCCACCCTTGCTGTGTGACCTTGAGCCAGTTACTCCCCCTCTCTGGGCCTCAATCTTGCCATCTGCAAAATGAAGGGGCCTCTAACGCTCTCTCCATTTCAGACCTATTTGGGGCACTCGACTTAGAACAGGGTTTTAGATTTAGCCCATGTGTTTGAAAAATCACCTCCACAACAGTTCTCATCTTCAGCATCCTGCAACCATTTCCTATGCTATTCATTGTAGCCAGAGCTGTTTCCAGAGCATCTATAACCTTACATTCCGAAATGCACTCCAATCAAGAGAAACACACGGCAGCTGGATGGAAATAAAACTTCCTCTCAGTTTTCGAGCCAGTTGGATTCCGGCAGACAGCGAAGAGTTGAATCACAGCCTATGCATTTCACACTTGCTCCCCACACAACATTCTGTTATTCTGCATGTATTACTTCGTTTACAACGTATGGCCAGAGGAAGATGAGCAGCCTGCAAAGAGAAGAGTATTCGGAAATTCAGGGAGCTGTTCCCGAGCATTCTCATTTTCTGACTGCAAAAAAACAAGACCCAGAGAGCTGAAGTGACTCATCCAAGGTCACACAGCGAATCCGATTCCAACTCAGGACTCTGTCTCCCAGCCTGGGGCTCCTTCTAGAACCCAAAGAGCTGCCCTTTATGCATTCACTGCACAACCCCAACTTTTGCAATCCAGTGCCCCCCAAAACAGTCGGCACACGAAGCTCCTTCCAGAGCATTAAAAGGTAGTCACTAAAACAGCACTTAGGCCAAGGATGCCTCACAGTGTCCTGCAAACCCCCACCCCTGCAGCAAACACTAACTTCTTCCCCTGAAGTTTAACTCACCCTCCTGTCTCAGGGAGCCCGTTTCCAGCTGTTTCTTTGCTGGGCAAGGGGAGCCCATGTTTTGATGCCCCAGGAAGAGACAGGTTTGTGGTGGAGATGAAGGGGAAAAATCCCAAACACAGCAGTTTCTGGCAGAGTTAGTTTCCAATCTTTCTTTTCTTGCCTCGTCCAGAAACCCAAAGTCCATTCATTCTGCATCTCTCTCTCCAGCAGCTGCCGAATAGCCCTGGGGGAGTGGGGTGGAATTTTTAAAAGGACCCAAGAAGTCCCTTACCCCATGAGAGGTGAGGGTCTGAGGGGTTCCTGCTAGGAGAGAGCTGTGCCAGCTGTCCTGCTTCAGCTGCGGGCTCTGCACTCTGAGTCCCACAGGGACAGCCAGTGTGGTCCTGCAAGAGAAGGGGGGGCGGTGGAGAATGGGAAGGGCTTAGAAATAATCTCTCCATCAGCCAGGCAGCAGGCAGGAGCAGCAGCAGCCGCTGTTCTGCCAACCGCCTGGAAGCAAGGAGAGCCGTCCTCCTCTCTCTTCCAAGGAGGAGCATAACTTGGAAAAGGCAGAGGACAACTTGGGGCCGAGGCATTTGCAGCTACTTGTCCTTGGCAACCCGGAGGCTCCTTAAGGTGTGCTGATGACAGGCAGGTGCTCAGGTGGAGGCTGCAGGAGGAACTTTTTGCTGCTTTAAACCAGCCTAAGCTTGGGACAGGTTCGGAGAAGCCCAGTCTCCCAGTGCTAGGTGGGAGTTCCGGAGGCTGCATGATGGACTGGAAAGAGATGTGAACCTGGAATCACATACACCCGGATCCCCGGCTCCAACGCGAATGCCTGGATGCCCGTAGGCAGGTGACTTAGTACTTCTGAACCTCGGTTTCCTCATTTGTAAAAAAATATGAGAATAATAGAGGGGTTGGGGAGGTCACACCAGAAGCCACAGAGCAGGCTCCTTCTATGGGTTTGGCTGGTGTGCTTTTCGTGAGCAGCAAGAGGCATAGTTCTAAGGGCCCAGCCTCGGCTCTGCACTTCCCTACCTTGCTGTGTGTCCTTGGTCAGTCACTTCTCTCTCGGCCTCTGTTTTCTCACTGGTCAAGTGAGGACAGTCGAAGCAGTGATGACCGAAATTGCAAAATTATCTTCTCATGTAGGTGTTTAATGTACACTGGCTCGTCTTAATTTTCTTAAAAGGTTCTGGCCCAGTCTCTTGGCTTCCAAAGGTGAGTTATCATTGTCAGCTTAGTTTTGCAGACGAAGTCTGGAGGCCTGGGGAAGAAGCTTGCTCAAGGTCACCTTGCTGGTTGGAATCTACACTTAGCAGAGACTTTGAGTTCCGATGTGAGGATCTGGGAATAAAGAAGATCTGAGCTTAAGTCTTCCATAGCTACCTGGAGCGGGTGGCAGGAGCTGCTGGCCTCAGTGGGCTCTGTGGCCTGGGCTATGGGGATGAATCCATGAAGGAGCAGAAAAGCCTATTGAATAGAAGTGGTCTTGGGTAGTGGTTCTCAAATAGTGTTGCTCGAAGCCCAAGGATTCTGCAGCAATGGGGGGTGACAAAGGGGAGGACACAGAGATGAGACTCCCCGCCTCACCACGGCAGCTCTACTCTGATCAGTTTCCCATAGTGAGTCTCTAAGTGTACCCCACATAAGTGCCGAGGCCCCACAGGCCCAGTCTCCACACTCAGCCCATTCAGAGACACCAGACCGCAGATCACCTGTTAGGGAGGGAGACGCTTTGTCCCTCTTCCCCAAATCTCGCCCTTCCCTGTAGCTGCTGAAACACCTCTCACGGGCCAGACTCCAAAAGGATCTTTCAAGCTCATGCTGTTTTGATCCCTTCCTCTCTCTCTGTCTCCCCTCCTCCCCTCCCCCCTTTATTAGTTATCTTGACTCCACCTCTAAATCTCCCCCAACCTGTCCCTCTGCCTCTTTAGGTCCAGAGCGCATGGGTTCAAATCGAGAATTTACTACTTCTCTCCCCGGCGAACCTCAGCAAGTCTCTTAACCTCTCTGGGCCTCGAGTCACTCATTTGTGAAATGAAGATAATAGAACGTATCTATTGATTCGTTGTGAATATTGAACAAATCAATTTACATTTATAAGGTGCTTGGAAGAGTGTCTGGGGTAAAGTAAGTCCCATTTAAGGGCCTTGCTGTTATTATGAATATTATCTTAACAAATTAAAGTCACACAAGATAGATTTTGATTGAAGACGGGAGTCAGCTGTTAAAAAAACAACAACAAAGAATTCTAAAAGAAAAGTTGAGAGGTGCTGATCAAGAACAAGCCCCTGTTTAAGTCATAGAGGAATCGAAACAAAGAGACGGGGGCAGAACTGTCTGAGCTTGCGTGGTCATTCGATGGCAGGGCCAAGCTCAGTTAGGACTCACAGTCCAGTGCACTTTCCACAGCCCCAATGCCTTCTACGTTACTCAAACTATGGGAGCCTTGACTTTAGTCTGATGTCCAGGCCCATTAGCCCCTACCCTAGGACATTCACTGAGTCCTTCCGCAGGGCTTGGAAAAGTTCCAGTCACCTTTTAGTTTAATGCAACTGTCTTCCTACCCTATAATGTTCCTCCTTTTTGTGTGTACTTTACCTCAGCCAACCAGGGTAAGGAGCCAGGCTCCTGGCCCTTTTCAGCATCCTGGAAGTCTGGGATACAGGGCAGCTCACGCCAGCCCATCTTTGCTCTCTTCTGAAGGACTGTCACCTGCCATGTATTTGTGATAAAGGGCTGGGCCACAGTGACCATATATGAGTCTCCTATGGCAGCTGTAACACAAATACAAATGTATTATCTTACAGTTATGGAAACCAGAAGTCCAAAATGGGTCTTATGGGGCTAAAATCAATGTGTTGTCATGGCTTCATTCCTGCTGGAGGCTCTCGGGGAGAATCTGTTTCCAGCTCTTAAGGGCCGCCCACATTCTTTGGCTTGTGGCTGCATCATTCACTTCTGCTTCTGTCCTTGCTTCTCCTTCTCTGACCCTCCCACTTCTCTCTTGACTCTTGTGATTACATTGAACCCATCGGATAATCCAGGATAATCTCTGAATTTTAAGAACCTTAATTTAGTCACATCTGCAACGTTCCTTTTGCCATGTCAGGAATATATTTGCAAGTCTGAGGTATTAAGATTTGGACATCTTTTAGTCCAGTGAAACATATTTTGGACTTTTGACCTCTAGAACTATAAGATAATAAATTTGTGCTGTTTTAAGCTGCTAAATTTGCAGTATTTATTACAGCAGCAATTCAAGCCCTGACTGGGAGTGGGGTAGGCAGGTCACACACCAACCATCAGAGGTACTTGCAGTTTGTTGAGGAGAAGGTCTTGCCATGTCTGTACAGCCAGGCTCCAAGCATCTGCTTCTGAAAGCTGGGATCCGTCCATGCACGCAACAAACACTTACTGAGCATCCGGGCTGCTGTAGCTGTTACTTACTGGTTGTGTGTCCTTGAGCAGGTTACCTTTCCATTGTGTTCCTCAAGAAAGATGGGGTAATGACAGTTCTTATTGTAGGGAGCGAATGAGTTAATGCATGGAAGCCCTGATGTCAGTGCCTGGCACTTAGTAAATGCTCTATTAGAAATTACTATTTTTATCATCACTACTATTTATTATTATAGGAACTCAAGTCTGCTAATAATAGAGATGCGAAGACCTGGAGGGGAGGGATGGGTCCCAGGGTGCTGCGAGTGAGCAGAGGAGGCAATACATAATGGGGTGCTGTTAAACAATAGTAACTGGCTTGCTTAGTGGGGAAAAATCCTGATTGTAGTGTTTGCCAATTACTATGGTGTAAATACTTCTACCATGACCAGTTATGTGCTAAAAACATAACAGCCCCGAAAGCCAAGCGGGGAAGAGATGCTAATGATGGGCTCTTGCAAACTTGTGCCAGTGGGCTCCATACACACAGCTCACCGGGGAGCCAGGGCAGCGCTTCCCAAGGCGTGACCCTGGGTGAACCTTGATGGGTGAGCAGTGGGAAGGTGAGGCAAGAAATCAGAGCAGAGAGACAGGTGGGAACCTAAAATGATGGGCTTCTCTCCCTTGCTGAGAACTGTGGACTTTACACCAGCTTGGATGATTAAAGCTGTGCAACCTTCTAGCATCGCCCTGGAGAGCTTTTAAAAAACTCCAGTGACTGGGGTACATCCAGATCAATGCAATCAACTTTGAAGTTTGGAGGCCCACATATAGGATTGCTCTGAAATCTCCCCAGGTAATCCTGACATGCAGCCGGGGTTGGGAATGGGTGCTTGAAGTCAGGAGTTGACATGATCAGGTATACATTTTCCAGAGCTCATTCAGACGCAGTGTAAATTGGCACAATGCTGTGAATGGGCAATTTGGCACTGCAACAGAAGAAATGCAGACGCCTTCTGATTTACTATTACATGTCTAGGAATTTATTCTGCAGATATGCTTGTGCGCGTACACAAAGACATGCGTGTAGAGACATCCATTGCA
>NW_011889492.1:39528-48937 GCF_000151845.1 Pteropus vampyrus | reverse complement strand
TTGGGGAAAGCAAGGTAGCACAGTAATTTTCATTATGGACTGGAAGTAGAAGCACACTTGAATCATTTGCCACTGAGAGTTCCAAAGTCAAAGTGCCTCCAAGAGCTAGGCGGATGATGCGAGGCAGGCTGATGGGCGTTGCAGCAAAATTGGGAGCCCAACCCCCGACTCACGAAGGTGGAATGTGAGGCCAGTGTTGCAACATCTTTACACTTGTAATCCTGATTTTTATGCTAAATCTCTCAAGCTCTAAATGTTGCCAACTAACTCAGAAATTTATAAAGCACCATGGGGCTGAATACGTGCATATTTGATGACCCAGCAATTCTGCTCCTAGGTGAATACTCATGAGAAACGTGCACATATGCACACCGAAAGGCATGCGTTAGAAGGCTGATCACAGCACTGTTTTATAATAGCTGCAAAGTGAAATGCCCACTAACAGAGAATTGGTAAATAAATTGTGTATATTCATCTAATGGAATATGACACGGTAGTGAGAATGCACACACTATAAGCATTTGCTGCAACATGGAAGAATCTCACAGTCATGTGAGTGAAAGAAACCAGGCACAGAAGAACAGATACATGATTCCATTGATATGAACTTCAAAAACAGGCAAAACTATCAATGGTGATAAAAAGACAGGAAAATAATTAACTTTTGAGGGTGCATAGTGGGTTCTGGGGCTGGTCACTGTTGTTAGATCTGTTTCATCTGGGAGCTAATTTCACAGTGTGTTGAATCTGTGAATTGATGTGTGTACTTTAGTACTTTAGTATGCATGCTGTATTTAAATTTTAAAAGTGGTTTTATTGTTGTGTTGTTGCCGTTTTGTTTTAAACAACCACCACCATGGAGGGCCAAATAAGAAGTATCAGTGGTCTGGATTCAGCCTTGGGTTCCCGGTTGTGGCCAGGCTATCACAGCAAATAGCTTTGAAATGGCCAGGCTTTCAAGCTACCCCAGCTTGGAACCTATATTTTTTGTCAGTCATTGCTGGAGCCTGCAGTTCCACCCAGCTCTGTCTTTACCTGCACCGTGCCCTCCCCCACTCCCTCTTTCCCTCCTAGAATTCTGAGGTTCTTGAAGACAGAGGAAAGTCGGAGGTGAAGGTTTGCCCTTCCATCTTCTACCCGCCTCTACCTTCCTTTTCTGGAAGGAAGGAGAGATGGTTGGACCACTCACAGCCACTTCAGCTTTCTGTTTAAAAATATTGCTCAAGATGCAATTAACCCAGTCTGAAATGAAAGCGAGTCTGTCCTTGGGGCAGTTTGCAGAAGTTGTGAACTGTCAGAAACAGCCTCTGCTACAAAGAGATGCTTTGCTTTTGAACGCCAGGCAGCAGAGCTCTGGAAGCTGAGTCCCTTTTATTGGTGGAGGGATCCCCCTCCAGAGAGACTGGCTTTTATATTCTAATTGAGGGTGCTACAGAACAGAACACACCTGGGGTCTGAGCTCCCCCTACCCCCAAGGTGCATTAAACAAATGAAAAAATTGCAAGACTATACAATGAATGTCCCTATTCACTGCCTAGGCTCATAATTACTAGCATTTTATCATATGGACTTTATATATGAATATATATTTTTCTTTCTGAAACATGTCAGAGCAAACTGCAGACGCTGTGACATTTCGCCCTGAATTTTTCAGCATGAACATCCAGAAAAATAAGGATAATTCTCTATATAACCACGAAACCATTATCACATCTACCACAATTAACAATAATTTCCTAATATCATCTAATACCCAGTTCATAATCAAGTTTCCCTGTATTCAAAATGTCTTTTATACTTATTTTTCAAAAACCTGTATCCAAATAAGGACAACATATGACATTTGGTGATTACGTTTCTTTACTCTCCAATGGTCCTCTGCCCGCTCCCAGCACCTTCTCCCTCCTCCCCACTCCATGACACTGACTTTTAAAGTGATCAGGCCAGTTGTCTTGTAGACTGTTTCTCCTTCTAGATTTATCCCATTGTTCTCAGGTCCCTCCCTCTCCTATTTCTGGAAATTAGGTCTAAAGTATTGAATACATGTGGGTTAAGCAGTCTGGGCAAGGATGCTTCATAGGTGGGGACACGGGGAGCTCGATGCTTGGCTGTCCTTGGGCGATGACGCTGAGATGTATGGCGGGTTAAGGAGGCCACGGTACGTGAGTCCGTTGTAAGAGAACGCTTTCCTTTGCCATTAGCAAGTATTCTGGGAGTGATATTTGGGCTTAAACGCTTTTAATCTTTGGTCTTATGGTGGGACTCGGTGCAGGGGGTTGGGGATCCGAAGGCAGATGAGGAGCCTAGCTGTTCCCTCCCTCTGAGGGGAGCTCCCAGCACTCACACCTGCAATTTTCACAGTGGAAAGACAGCACATTTAGTGGTTTCTCTGTAGCTCAGAGAGGACCAGGCTGGGGCATTGAGGAGAACGGCCAGCACATCCTCACTACTATGTATTGCTGAGCAATTCTGGGTACCACGCACTGAATTAAATAACATTTTAACCCTTTCAACAGCCCAACAATTAGAGGTAGATTCAATTATTCTACCAATTTAGAGATAGAGACACTGAGGCTTGAAGAAGTTAAGGAACTTGCCTGTGATCATCCAGATTCAAAATCAGGTCTGTCTGCAGCTAGCCACTCCGCTACAGCGCACCAGCATTTCAGATTCCATGAAGACTAACGCTGGGGCTGTGTGCCTATCTCAGGAGATAACAGAGGCCAGGAGAAGGGTTTAAGGTTGAGTAAGACATGTGAGATGAGACCAGGTGTAGATTAAGCTGTGATCGGTAACCTTCACGTTACAAAGATCCTGGCTTTTACCTTTCACTTAATCTATTTTTAATCCTCATGTACCATTTCGCAACCTCTTTATGATAGTAATGACCTCATACAACAAATATTGGTAACTATAATAAAGTTATGATTTTATTAATGTTATTTTTTCACAAGAGAGAAAGCCCATTTATTTCTTTCTTTTAATTAGTTTCAAGTATACAGTACATTGGTTAGACATCTATATAGCTTGTAAAACGATCCCCCCAATTGCTCTCTCCCTCCCCTGACCCTCCACCTAGCTAACATATTAATGCTAACTGCATTCCCTGTGCTGTGCTCCCCGTCCCTGTGACCATCCATCAGCTACTAATTTGTACTTCTTTAACCCTTCACCTTATTCTCCCAACCCCCCAAATCTCCCTCCTTTCTGTCTGTCACCAAATTGTCCACAATATTTGTGAGTCTGTTTTTGATTAGTTTGTTCTTTTTTCCCTTAGGTTCTGCATGTAAGTGAAATCATACGGTGTTTATCTTTCTCTGTCTGACTTAAATACCTTCTAGGTCCATCAAAGTAATATCTTTTTCCATCCCCTTCCTTTTAGTCTGTGTGTGTCTTTTAATCTGAAGTGAGTCTTTTGTATTTTTTCTTCTTAAAGAAGTCCCGCCAACATTTCCTATAATACTGACTTGGTGGTGATAAATTCTTTTAGCTTATTTTTGTCTGGGAAGCTCTTTATCTATTCTTCGATTCTAAGTGATAGTTTTGCTGGATAAAGTGTCCTTGATTGTAGATCCTGGGTCTTCATCCTGTTGAAAATTTTTTGCTAAGCCCTTCTGTCCTGCATAGTTTCTTTTGAGAAATCAGCTGCCAGTCTTATGGGTGTTCCCTTACGAGTAATTATCTGTTTTTCTCTTGCTGCTTTTAATATTCTTTCTTTGTATTTAACCTTTAGCATTTTAATTATGATGTGTCTTGGTGTGGGCCTCTTTGGATCCCTGATTTTTGAAATTCTCTGAGCTTCCTGGGGTTTTATGTCCATTTCCTTCACCAGGTTAAGGAAATTTTCCATCATTATTTCTTCAAACAGCTGTTCAGCATCTTAATTTTCTTCAGTTATGCCGATCAGATGGATATTTGGACCTTTAATAGCATCCCATATGCTCCTTAAATTATTTTTGTAGTCTTGGCATCTTATCTCTTGCCATTCTGATTGTGTGTCCTTGGCTTTCCCATCCTCTAGATAGGGCATTTGATTCTTTTCTTTATTCACTTTGTTTATTCTTTTGTTTATTCCATTTAATATACTTCTCATCTCGGATAATGTGTTCTTCATTTCAGACTGCTTCTCTTTTACAATTTCCATTTCCATTTTTATGTTTTTTATCTCTTTGTTGAAGTTCTCATTGAATTTACCTACACTTCCCAAAAGTTCATTGAGCGTCTTTATAACCAGTGTTTTGAACTCTGCATCTGTTAGATTACTCGACTCCATTCTATCTGGATCTCTGTTCTGTTCTCTCAGATGGTTTCTGCTTCCTTGTCTTCCCATCTTGGCTGCCTTTCCGTGTCTGTTTCTATGTACTAAGCAAAGCTCCTGAGTCTTCCATTCTTATTAGTGTGGATTTGTGAAGTAGGCGTCCAGTGGCACAGTCCTGAGAGAGGTTCAGCTACAGGTCAAACTTAGCCCAAGCTTCTACCTGTCCTGGGACACCTGGGATCATTAAGATACAGCAAACGATCCACAGATGCTGTGCTTATAGCTGCCTCAAAAGGCCACACCAAAAACAGAGGCCAGCTGCCACCAGTGTGAGTTTAGGTGCTGCTCAGCAAGGAGCAGTTGACTCGCCGAGGATACACCTGGATATGGTTTGGATGGGGCCACAAGTTGGGGGAGGCGAGGTTTCAGGGAATCTTCGGGGCGGAGCGACCTCTGTTACCCAGTTTGATGATGTCACTGCTATGATGAGCGCTGTGTCTGGCACACTGGTATGGGGGAGGGCTCAACTGGGAACAATGGATACCACCAGCACTTCTGTACAGAGCGAGTCTCGCCTTGGGCCTCATTCCGACAATGTCTCCCTGTAAGTCCCTGGTGCCCCCTGCGTGCAGCCAAATTGACACTGGTCCTCAGAGAAAGCAGGTCTGTGACCACGAAAATCCAGTCACGGACCCGGCCCCTTTAAGAGGTATCTGCCACTGCCGCTGCCACAGCCTCCATCTCATTCAGCCAGTCGAGACCAGGCAGCCCCGCGTCCTCACCCCATCCCACCTTCTGCTGTTGCAGGGTGGTTTCTTGTATTTCTCCCTAGTTGTATGGCTTGCCCTCTAGATACCAGGTAATTTTTCCTTGCTGTTTGCTCCTTGTTTCCATCACAACTTTGATTTGGTCGCCAGAGAGATGAACAGAGCCTCTATCATCTACGCCATTTTTTTTCCTCCCCTATTAGTGTGATTTTTTAATGATCAGGACAGTTGGCTAGTTTATTAGGCCTGTTGCAGAGGTGCTTGCGCAGATCACGTGGAAGGCGCTCAGCTCTTGCTGGAGTTTGCCCCGCACTGAGTCCTGCTATGGATGGGGCTCTATGGTGGGGGCCGAGTGGCGTTCAAGGACTTCAGGACAGTGCATCTGAGAGACAGACTCACAAACTCAAAAAAGATTTAGAAAAACATTAATGGGGTAAACCGCTGAGTTTTGGAAAGACAGGGACATTTGAGATTGATTTACTTTGGGAGAATCCAAGAGAGATTTTTGCAAGAAGGGGCATTTAAGCTGGGCATGGAAGTATAAATAGGAATTTGAGTAGTGACACTGACAAAGGCGTTGGGGGCCAGGGGGAGTGCAGGAGAGAGGGCCGAAGCGTATAGGATGGGGTGCGTCTGAGGAGTAGTGAGTGTGGTCAGCTTGGAAGGACAGTCAGAGATTAGGTTACAAAAGGAAATAGAGGTTCAGAGAGAACATGGCATTGAATACTAGGTTGGGCACTCGGATCTTATTCCAAAGGCATTACAGTGTCACAGATAGAACTCAAAAAGAATATGACCACGTCTGACGTACCTCAGGGAAGATACATCTAGGATGGGATGTGAAAATCAGATGAAGACAAAAGATAAGGCAGAGACCTCAGTCAGGAGACCATGATAAAAGCGTGTGAGGAGGATGATAAGGACTAGACTGAGAGAGGTGTGTGTAGGGGTGCAGGCATGTCTCAGGAGGAGCGTTAGCAGGGTGTTCATGAGCATCGGGTGAATGGAGGGTGGGATGCAGGGAGTGAAGGACCCTGAGAAGGCTATGGTGATCCCCAGATTTCTGGTCTATATGATAGAGAAGAAGTAGGGGGCAGTAACTCAAACTAGAAGCAAGGGAGGAGAAGAGGTTTAGGGAAAGAGGATGTCACCCCGCTATAGGTGTTTGGTAATTTGAGTCTGGAGCCCATAGAATGCTCAGGGCTGGAAGCACAAACATTAGTCTTCTCAGAAGCCCATTCAGGGAGCGGGTGTCACCCTCAGGGAGGTGCGGCTGAGGAGGGGAGGTAGTAGGAGGGGGCAGGCAAGTGAAGTGACCCAGAAGGCGAGGTTATGTGTAAATGACTTTCCTCTGAGTACTGTGAAACAGAGCACCTCTGGGTCTTGAGAGGCCTGGAGGGCCTTGAGGGAAAGGATTTCTCCAGAAGGCCAAGTCCTGGATGTGGAACTCAAGAAGGATTACATCTGCCAAGAAGGACTCCTCGTGATTAACTAGGCTCAAATTCATAATTAGAGTCTCGGAGCCATTACAGAAAGAGGCCTCTCATGAACTCTGTATTCCAGGGGAAAGACACAGACTGAGCTGTGCTCCTGCCATAACTCTTATAAAGGATTTCCTAATATCATATTTTCACCTGCAGAGCAAGGCTGAGACCTGCTCTGTCCAATTAGAACTGCACAGCTATATTCTCATTTACATTTATACTGACCAGAGTAGATCCGTAACAACCAGAACTCCAGAAGCCAACCAACTGGGACAGTGCTGTGCAAATTTGGATTCCTAATTTGCATAAAAGTGGACCAATCAGAAACCAGGGGAGGAACTTTCTCTATAAAAGGCAGTATTCTCTTTCTCCGCTGAGTGCACATTTGATTTCCTCACGAGGCTATGTTTCCTGGTTGCAAACTGTTTACCTGAAGAAAGTCTCTCCATTTACTGCTTCTCACATTGGGGCATTAGATTGGTAGCAGCAAACTTTTGTTGACATGGCCGAGAGGCAGAGAATGAGACTGAATTTGGTCTTGAAGGGTGTGGAAACAGGCTTATCCCCAGTGTGTCCCTTATGGCGAAGTGCTCGTATCAGGTCATTGGGGCGACAGGCAGGATTGTCCTCCTAACAAGAGAACCTTCTGGAGATGCTTAAAGAGAACCTTGAGACTAGAAGGGAGGGGAGAGGGGAAAAATAAAAAATAAAATGTTAAAAAAAAAGCTACGTAAGAAGACAAAGAAAAAAAGAGAGAGAGAGAACCCTGAAGATATCTGATGAGCTGGGTAGGGATTCTGAAGAACAGCTTGGGTGGGAGTCTGTATGGCTCCGCAAACGAAACTCCCACAAGGGTCATAGTGCCTTGTCAGATTGAGAATAACTTCCTGTGAAAGGGTAGAAAGGGTAGACAGGTTCTTAGAGGCCCCTGCTCCCCTGCTCTCTGCCTTCACACAAAGAAAAGTGTACTTGTGTGGCTATCCTCAGTGGCATGCAGTCAGAGGAGCCATCCTGGGCATGCATGCTATAAGGCCTTTAAGGAAAAGTGTGTAGTGCCAGGTAAGTCTCGGGGGAGACAGGTCAGCTCCTCGAACAGGCTGACATGCAGAGTACCTCTCCTAGACTGAGGACTAGATGTCAACTATCATTCCTCAATTTCTTGCCTCCAGGATCCTCCCTTCTTGATAGGCCAGCTCTCTGCACCTCATTATTGGGGAGCATAGCCTGGGACATGCTGGGCTACAGGGAAGCCCTGGAAGAAAGACTGCCCAGCAGAGGCAGAAGGGGTTGAGTCAGAGAGTGCTGGTGGATCCTGTGGCATGGCAGCAGGACAGCTTTCACCAACATTGTTCTGCAAGAGTGTCGTCTTTCCAGGCTTGAATGTGGAAGGGGTTGAAAAGGCCAAATGGCAGGAGATAAGAACTTCTGAGCCTGAGACGCCCACACTGTTGGTGGCCAGGGTTATCCCTTCTGAGTGAGCACAGGGAGGGAGAGAAGGAAGCCCATTGCCAGGTTGTCTTACTTCATCTTACGTTACATCCGACTTCTTAATCGCACCCCCATCCCGCATCAAAGAAGTGCTTTGCTTTGCAAAGATGTGGGAACATATGTATTTATTATTGTGCTTTTGAAATCTTTTGGCTGAGAGGAGCTCATTTAATTTATAATTTATATGACGCCTCGGCACACTTTGTACCTGCTCCAGATAAGCCTCTTCAAAATGAGACAATAAAGTGACTATTGTTTTTAAATGTAATGAAATATTTAGGATTGAAATTGGCCAGTGAATAAATAAATGTTACCCATTAAACCCTATATTGATAGCAGGGGTTTCTTTCTCGTGATTTGGAAGCTTGGTCTGTTTTTAAAATCATCCACTTGTAGTAGATCTCTGAGAAGTTTGAGGGTTCTAGGGTCTTGGGGGGCCAGAGGGGCCTAATGGAGGAAGGAGAGGCAGGGGGTACTGAGGACCTTGGGGAACGAGGAGAAGCTGAGAGCCTGAAGTTTCCAGGAGGACAGTAGCCAAAGCGGGGAGGCAGGGACTGATGTCCAAGTTCAGGATGTTAGAGCTGGAGCAGTTTTAGAGGA
This sequence comes from Pteropus vampyrus, assembly GCF_000151845.1. Classification (NCBI taxonomy): domain Eukaryota; kingdom Metazoa; phylum Chordata; class Mammalia; order Chiroptera; family Pteropodidae; genus Pteropus; species Pteropus vampyrus. The sequence goes on along the minus strand of NW_011889492.1, from coordinate 40,340 downwards.
GAGGTGCCAAGGTCCCAAGCATATCTGGCAGTATGTGTTCCAGGTGGCAAATGTTTCTGCTCCCAGAACTGTCCATAGGAAAAGAATAAAAAATTTGAAAGGAAGGCAAATGGAGGCCTGTATGTTCTTTCAGTGTCACACTGAAGCTTTGACTGACAGGCCTGCCCAGGTGTTATTTATATTGAATTCTCTAAAGAATTGTGCCTTTCTGAGACTCTTTTTACTATTCATTAGAGTCCAGATTCTGAAGTGAACATGTTAATTTTCATAATAATGTCTGGTAGAGATGAATATAGTTTCTATCTATTAGCAAAGGAACCTCAAAAGTTGTGGTTTCATTGCCCTGCAGAATACTCACAAGTTTTGTGTCTCCTCCAGCAACCATCCCAACGTTCTTCAGTGTCTATAAATACCAGGTCCTCGAGTGCTTCTTGGACCAGCTTTCCCATCTTGTTGCCTCCCTTATTAGTAAGTACATACAATAGGTTTTGTACATGTGTTCACTCTGTATCGGGATAAGAGACATTTTAAAAAACTTTTTGAAAATTACTTTTTGTTACCCTTTCCCTAGGCAGACATGACCTGGGTCAATGAGGCTGTCGATATCTTTGGTCTCATGATGCTCGTGGTGCTTCAGATGCAAGGAGAGCAACCCCTGAGCTCAGCTTAAAGTTTGTTTAGGTCGGTCCTCGTTTCCAGGCACCAAATTCTGTTCCAAGAATCTGATGCCACAAAACAAACCATCCTGAACTTAAGTGGCATAAAATAATAACCACTTTATGGATTAAAAAATAATAATCATGGATTCTGTG
>NW_011889492.1:28304-38513 GCF_000151845.1 Pteropus vampyrus | reverse complement strand
TACTGTGTGAAGATTAAGCTTATAGGCTGTGGAGTCAGACTTCCAGGATTCAAATCTCAGTTCTTTTAATGTCTATTTTTGTAACCTTGGGCAAATTACTTTGACTCTCTGAAACTCAGTCTCCTCATCTGTAAAATGGGGCTAATAATAAGCTAATTGTATCTACCTCAAAGGTAGGGTTGTTGCAAGGATTAACTAAGACAACACAGGGAAAGCACTTAGCACAGTGTCCAGCATAAAGTAAGCAGTCAAAGTGAGGGATTATTCTTAGCAATATTATTAATAATAACTTTAAAAAGATAACAGGGTCCTAATGATTTCTAACATTCCGACCATAGCTCCTTATGTGTGTGTGTGTTATCAGGAGCACAAACCCAGTTTTGTTGCTAGATAAATCTCATACTTCGCTTTCACACCTTTTAAAAACTGTTTGCTCCAAATATATTCTGCCATCATGAAGATTTTGAAAATCTAGGGCAGTGATTTTCCTTAGAGGAGAGCAAGAAGGTCATCAGGAAAGTGTGATGTCCTATAGGTCTTCATTATTCTAAAGTAAGTATTTAATCAGACCAGACTGAGAAGCTAAAAGCAATAGAATAATTGACCTGATTTTTTTTTTAAGTGCAGAAGCTTTGTTCTTTGATGAAACCCAAAACCATTTGTTATACTAAAAGAAAATGTTTATTTGACTGATTTTGCTGTCAGCAGAAATTTTGGCTTTCTACTTATCCCTCTTCCTAGCAAAATAAACAGGAAGGGTAGATGGGAATAATAGCTATGTGTTTAGAGCAATCTGGACAAACAAACGGTGGTGAAGTGGAGTGGTGGTCTGGTCACTGCCGCCAGAGTGGAAGACTGAGACTCTGGCTGGCAGTGCTGTGTTGTGGAAGCAGGGCTGGCCTGGGGCTGAGGCAGTGGGCTAGAATCTAGCTCGATTGCAGAGTGTGAAGTTGGGCCAGAGCTGGAAGTTTGTCATTTATGCTCCTGGCATAAAGGCTGGCATGGAAGGGGCAGACAGTAAGCATTGGCAAATGAGTAAATAGAGGAATTGAATGGAGTGGGAGTTACTTTCCTGACTTCCGACTTCCTGGGGGCTTTGCTGGGAAACTCTGACCAGAACCCAAAGGAAAGGATGTTTTGTGCTCCTTTGTCTGTATCACGTGTAGGCTTACCTGGCTAATGATCAGAATATTTATTAATAACCTATCATCTCTCCCTTGGGGATATGGTGCTGGGATTACAGAAAATAAGATTTATTTTATGCCAAAGAATTTTCCACATTTTCTAAATTTTCCACATTTTCTGAATGATCATAGGTGGTTTTCATGTATTTGTACATTTATGTCTATGTAAAAAAATCCAAATGTACACTCTCCTTTCAACAAAAAAATCAGTTTCCATTGTTCTACATATTTCCAGACCCTTTTCAACACCTTTCAGAGTAAATACTTGAAGGCATGCTTTTCATCGTCACCTCAGTTAGCCCTCCCAATAACTTTGAGATAGGAGCTATTCATATTGCCTTTTTATAGATGAAGAAACAGAAGCTCAGAGAGGTTACTCAACCTGTCCAAGGTCACACAGCAGTGAGGAGAGAGCTATGAGTCTAACACCCAAGTCCATGCCCTTAAACACCCTGCTACACATTCTTGTAAATGTAATGTAGCAAAATTAACTTGCAAATATATATTTTTTGTGATCTAAAAGGTAAATTCATTTTTTTTTTATGACTAAAGGAAAGGGCAACGGCCAGATGTAGAGAACTTCTGATTTCTGTGGCTGAAAAGACAGCAGAAGTGACACCATCTGCCTGGAGGGGCTTTCTGGAACTCCCTGGGACCTAGGCTTTATAATCGCCATAGAAAATACAGCTCTGGTGGATCAAAAACACCCTTATGTAGAGTGCATGCTCCAAGTATAAAAATAAACACACCAGTGGGCTTTGGGGGCTAGGAAGACCAGGACAGCCATCTCGTCCAAAGGATCCCTTCTCTTTCTGGCACACCAGGATATCCTTTGTCACCTTGGAGTCACATGCCAGAGAAATTCTCCAGGCCTCTTTTTGTTCCCGATTGTTGTGTCATCCTGGTGTACTTTGTGGCCCCCACCACAACAAAGCACATGATTTCACAGAGTGTTCTTGGGCAGGGCCCTCTCTGGTGGCCGAGAATGTAAATGGTAAAGGATAGAAGCCTCTGGCGAGGTGGACATGCTGACATCTCAGCCAGAGCCCCGCTGCCCTGGCTCAGGTGTGTCAGGGTTCCAGCTCCAATGGCACAGTAGGCCGAGGGGGCTAAAAGGCAGAGGAGCAGCGTGTCCTTAAGGCTTGAACCCCAGTGTCCAGCCTGTCCTCTCTTTAATTTCTCCATAGTAAGAGTTTAAGTGCTTTCAGTTGCACCACCTTACTCCAACTGCAGGTGTCGAGGGCTTTGAAGATGACAGTCGGAAAAGAAATTAATTATTTAAGGAAAAGCATTTGAACTTCAGACAGAATAAACATAGATTAAAACCCAGGAGGTCCAAATTGTCAAATACTGCCGGCATGCTCTTAGTTCTTGACAAAAGATGAATAGCAGAGGACATCTGCATAACTCATTCTAATGTACAAACTCGCACCATGCGCTTCACTCTTATTTTATTCGGCAGGCCTCTGATTTGGGTGTGTCAATCCAGTCTTATAGGTGAAGACGCCAAGGCCCAGAGAGGTCGAGTGCCTGGCCCAGGGTCACACAGCTTCAAAAGACCAGAGTAGGAATTTAAACCCAAGTTCAAGGACTCTATGACTTTTAGGTCCTCTGTTCCTCTGAAGCTGGTTCAATAGAATTGATCTATTCAGTTCATGCAGAAAGTGTTCAGTGAGGCTCTCCATGACTCTGGCTTTTCCTATTCATGATGTATTGATTTGAGGCTGAGAAATAACCATTTGCAAACATATTTAGAAAGAAAAATAAATTCCATTATGTCAATGGGGCACTTAAACTATCAGAAATTACACGGAAGACTCACTATTGCTTTGGGCCGAATGTGAGCTATTAGTTATAGAATCCATTGATGATGACAGCACTATAATGAGGCAATTGAACAGATTCCCACAGCCTAATTCTGATCCTTGTGTATGTGGAGAAGCCAGATTTCCGTTTGAGTGTAATATCATCACGCCTGATTGTCTTTCTGGCTCACAGTTATTAAATGCCTGGGGTTGATGCAATTTTTAGAGGGTGAGATGGTAACTGTCGCTTAATGGGATAGAATTTGCAATTGTGGTTAAGCACTGGATAATTGGACAGCCCCACAGAGAAGCCACAGCTCAGCCTCCTCCAAGTGGTGTGACTTCAGGCAGGATGCTTCACTTCTTGGCGAAGCCTCCGTCATCTCACCATCCCAATGGGAAAGTAGTAATGTCTCCAACATAGCAAGGTTATTGGCATGGCCTGCTGGTTGCCTCCTGGGTTAGTAACAAGCAATCAGTAAAACATCCACCACTGTCATTGTTGTTGGCAAGGGTAGTGGGATATGTGCATGTGTGCGTTTGCGTGTGTACATGTGCGTGTTTTAAGGCCAGGAGAACAGCTAGAAAATAGAAATGGGATCCCAGAGACCTAACATCTCATTCCAATGCACCTCATCGATGACTCAAAAATCCTGGGCAAGTAGTTTATTTTCTTGGGCCTCAGTTTCCCCATCTCTAAAATGGACTTCACCTGAATTATCTGTAAACGTCTATAAATTTCCTGTCTGTATAAGGCATTCTTAAAGCCTGTAATTCTTGTTCTGTCTCATAGAGATGGCAAAACCTCACCAGTGGAGAAGGAGCTGGTCATAAACCCAGATTGGCTGGGTGGGATTGAGAGACAATAGGAAGTGGTGGAGATCATGGTGAACTGAGCCTCATCTGAAGGGATCACCCAACACTCAGGAACAGCTGATTGCTGCTACGTGGCTCCACACTGCCAGATTGTCCTGTTTGCTCATGAGAAGCTGGAAATATAGATTTTTATATAGATCTTTGCCATTTAAAATTGTTAGCAGCTAATTAAAAAGAAAATTCAAATACCTGACATTCCAAACAAAACTGTCTGAGCGTCAGATTCAGATGTGGTCTATATTTGTGGCCTCTGAAGCAGCTGTATCTCCAGACCAGCATCATTCCTAGGCAAGATCACCCTGAAGACTGAGGCACCTTTTATTTTAACATTGTTTTATTTTTACATTTTCTGTTAACATTGAGACTCATATTATAGTTTTGATAGCACCAAGGAATAGGCAGAAAAGGTCACTTGTTCTGGAAGTGGTTGGTCTGTTTTTAGCTCCCCGGGCTCCACGTGGCGGAAGACACCATCCTGAAGGGCTGCTCTTCCGGGCAAAAGGTTTCAAGGGAGCTCAAAGGTCCTAGTGCCCCCTAAATCTTCCTCAGACATCTGGATTCTACCATTCGTGCTGGAGGCTACGACATCCTTGGACCCAGGAGGGGTCTCCCACTTAGTCTGTTACCTGACATTTTTTCATAGTGCAGATGAGTTTCAGAGTCCTTTGGGGGTACTTTAAAAAAATAATAAACTATACAAATAAATATATCTAATTATAAGTTATATAAATAAAAGTACGCATAACATAAAATTTATTATTTTAACCATGTTAAGTGTACAATTCGTAACATTAAGTACATTCACATTTTGTGCTACTATCACCACCAGCCATCTCCAGGCTTTTTTTCACTTGAAAAACTGAAAGTCTGTCTCCATTAAATGATAACGTCCCATTTCCCATTCCCTCCAGCCTCTGGCACTCTTAGAGTCTGTAATTCTTGTTCTATCTACTTGCTGTAGATACATAGATTTTTATATATCTAATCACCATTCTACTTTCTGTCTCTATGAATTTGACTACTCTAAGTACCTGATGTGAGTGAAATCATACAGTATTTGTCTTTTTTTGACTGGCTTATTTCACTCAGCATGATGTCCTCAAGGTCTGTCCATGTTGTAGCATGTGTTAGAATTTTTTCCTTTTTAACGACCACGTAATATTCTATTGTATATGTAGACTACACTTTGTTTATCCATTCCCCCATCAGTGGGCACTTGGGTTGCTTCTACCTTTTGGCTATCGTGAATATGACCGCTATGCACATGGGTGTGCAAATATCAGTTTGCGTTCTTGCTTTCAGTTCTTTTGGATATACATCCAGAAATAGAATTGCCAGGACACACTGCAATTCTAGTTTTATTTATTTTTTTTGAGGAACATCTATATTATTTCCATAACAACTGCAACATTTTACATTATTTCTAGCAGTGCACAGGGTCCCATTTTCTCCACGTCTTCACCAGCACTCATTTTCTCTTTTTTGCTTTTGTAATGGGTTTCCTGGAGTCGTGTTTTTAGGGCTCGAATAAGGGGAAGAGGGAGAGGACATGAGGGACCTGGAAGATCTGAAGACGTCTTTGAGAGGAAGCAGCATCGACCACTCCATCATCACATGCAGCAAGTGCTCCGGAGCCTCGTCGTCCAATAAACGCAACTAAAAAACTTCAGTTTCAGTTTCTCTGTTGCACCAGCAATTTCGAATGCTCAGCAGCCGCATTTAGTGGTGGGTGGTCGCCATATTGGGAAATGCAGATCTAGAACATTCCATTATCACAGATGGTTTTATTGGACAGTGCTGCTATAGAGTTTACAAAATGCACACACACAAATATTTCTCACTTTGATGTTTGAGACTCCAGTATTGGCCCCGTTTACAGGTAAGAAAACTGAGGCCTAGAGGGTGCAGTAACTTGATCTGGGTGGCATGATCGAAAGCAGAGTCCCCCAGATTCCTGGCCCAGTGTCCTACGTTCCTTTCCTCTCATCACAAATTCACATAGAACATGGAGGGCAGATGGGGGTGCGGGGAGGGCATTAATTATAAAAGGCACTGGCCTCACAGCATTTCTCAGGATTTCTTTTCAAAGATGAATAGCCTGTGCTTTTATTTCACGTGTGCTTCGCTAATATTTCTTTTCTTGTGATTTATTAAAAGTAATGGACTAGATGCTCCAAGGATTATAACACCCTCATGGCCTGGTGGCTGACAGCCTTTCGCTTTAATCAGCTTCCTGGCAAGGGCTGGTCCAGGAGATTCCATGACTTCGTATAGTCAATTCTCTCTTCTTCCACACGAGTATAATGTCAGCTGGGCACATGGCCATGCAGAATAAAGACCACATTTCTCAACCTCTCTTGCAGCTGGGCGTGGCCATGTGACCAAGCTCTGGACAATGGGTTTTCAGTAGAGGGTCAACATGGTAGCATCTGGGGATCTACCTTAAGAGACGACTGGGAGGCATATGCCCTCTGCCCCTCTCTTTCTCTCTTATCCCTTTCTCCATACTGTTATCCGCAGCTGTCACCTTGGGCCCTGAGGTCAAATATTAGGGATGGCGGAGGAGAGCAGAGCCACCATGTATCCCCGAACTGCTAACGTTTGGCCTTTTAGGTGAAAGTAAACCAAGCTGCTGTTTGGATTAAGTCATTGTCATTTTGGGTCACTGTTACTTGCAGGCAAACCCAATCCTACCTGATCAGCCAGGTAATGACAGTGGCTAACTATGTCAAGCCCTCTCTGTAAATCACTAACCCTCAGAGCGACCTTAATATATTAGGAGTTCTCAACTGGGATGATTTTGCCCCTAAGGGGATATAAGGCATAAGACATTTTTGATGGTTCTGACCAAGGGGACCATGTGCCACTGATATCTAGTGATTCAAGGCCAGGAATGCTGCTAAACATCCTACGATGCAAAGAACAGCCCCCGCCACAAGACCTATCTGGTTCAAACATCAATAGTACTCAGGTCATAAAGCTGTGTTTTTGTTTTGTTATGTTACAAATAAAGAAACTGAAGCCAAAGGACATAAGTTACATGCCTGTGGTAACACAGCTTGTAAGTAGCAGAGTCAGGATTCAAACGCAGGTGGTGTCAGCACAGAGGTGAGGCAAAGAGTGGGAGGCATTCAACATGTCCCCAAACACCCGGCATACTCCCACCTTGTCTCCAGGGATCTGGCAGCTCTGGCTCTACCACTCACTGGTAGAGTGACCTTGAGCTGGTTAGCTCCCCTTTGGGTGCCCCAACTTCTTCCACTATATAGATACGGGATGGTGAAGCTCTCACACCTGTGTCAGCGAGCCCAATGCAGGGCCTCTATAGCATGACACTGATCAATCTGAATGGATTTGAGCAGTAAGATCCCAGAGGACTCTACTGTCCAAAGTGAACTTGTAAGCTGCCAGATCGTGGGGAATCGTCAGAGAGGGCTCGTCGGTGGGGGGTTGTTTGCTAATTGGTATGGAAAGATTTCAGTACTTGAACAACCTGCGTGGCTAGTCTGGTACACCTTGGCCACATTTCGGCTTGAGTAGATGTAGAAACTGCTCAGGTTGGCAGGAAACCCAGCCTCTTTTGGAAGAACAACTCTGAAGAGTCATCTCTAACCACCAAGTTATCCCACCCGCTGTGGGTTTAAAGAAGTTAAAACATATCCACCATTCAGATGAAAGGCTAAGGATGAGAGGCGATACCTGACGAGCTCCTCCCAAGACCTGGAACTTTGCTGGAGCATTCATTTGATTCCCACAGCTGTCCTGGGAGGTGGGCTTATTATTTGCCCCCATTTTACAGATGAGGAAATGACGGCCCAGAGAGACTTGGTACCACTTTCAAGATTTTGCAGCTGGTGAGTGAACCCAGGAGTTTAATTTACACAACCACCCCCATGAGAAGGCAGAGGGGTAGAAATTGGGGGCCTGAAGCCATCTCAGATTGGTGCAGTCCGACAACCCTTACCGCTCAAAAGAATGGGGAAAGATCTGGCCTCAAAGTGCATTTGGCTCACTAAGATTGCTCAGTTGACCTCACCTAGAGTCCACCAGGGCAGAGACAGACGATTGCTTTTGTTTCCTGCTGCCTTCCTCTTTGACCCAGGGACCTGCCTGCCCCATTTGCACGCCCTGGCTGGGCCCTGTATCAGCACCAACTCTTGGGTGTTCGTGCCCCTCCTCCATGCTCCCTGGCAGGGCTGAGCTGCCCCTGGATTAGGGAGGTGCTAATGATTTGATATCTCAGCTCAGGGATTTAATTGATCCCACAGCTCAGTTGGAAAAATTCTGTCCCTCTAATAGCTGTTTTATCTCTCTGCCCCTGTTACCTCTTTAATTATACTTAGTTCTCATCAGATGCCTCAAAGGGGAGAGAATTTTTTTTTTTAGTTAAGGCATTGGGACCAGGGCGAGCTTACTTTCTAGACCATTTGAAAGGCATTTGCTTGTTATCACCCTCCAAATCATCAGCTTTCACCTGGAGACTGAAAAGTGTCCCCCGAGGCCACTTGAAATGAACAATGAGGCGCACAGAAGCTTCATCTTCTCAGTGGTCATGAAACTTGTGTTTTATGGGACATTACATCCTCCAGCCTCTGATTTCCCTTCTCAGGCCATCAGTCCCTTGGCAAAAATGGTGCCTTAGGACAATTCACGCCTCCACAAGGCAGTTAATGGCGCATGAGACCATTTCACCGTTACTAGAATGAGGTTAACCTTCAGTACAAGGACACCACCGAGATATGGCTTTGTGAGTTTCAGAAGCTCACAAGGTGAAAGCTATTTTTTCTTTTTTTAACTTTTACTAGAAACTTCACTTATTTTTTACATTTTGCTTTTCACATAAATATAATTTTTAAAACTTGACCTTAGTAAAATTGAAAAACCGCAAGTTGAAACAACATGGGCTAATACATGAGTCAAAAACAGTTTCAAGAGAGAGCACATCACTAATACAACTATTTTATGACTGCCGTGGTATTACAGGACGCAGTCATCTGAATGCAGCTTCTTAGGGTTTGGAGGACACAACAGGGCTTGGCCTTTCCTGGATGTTATGACTCAACCATATGAGTTCCAGAATAAGAAAACCGTCAATGCTACACAAATGTTCATCTTTAGCTGCCGATGTTGACCAATATGAATGGGTTTTGACGAAGGGAGACAGACTCAAGGTGAGAATACCTTGTCAGAAACAGCAGCAGCAGCAGCAGAGATGACTCACACCTACTGAGCCCTCAGAGGCCGGGCACTGTGATCCTCCCAACAACCCGAAGCGAGACAGGTTATTGTCCCTTTTACAGATGAGGACATTGAGGTTTGAAGGGTCCAAGAACTTGCCCACAAATATGCACTCTGCCATTATGTTGCCCTGTGACCTACCTTAATGGAGTCCTTATATTGCTATAAAATGTAATGGTCAGGCTTTGACCTTGACTGCTCTCTCAGGCAGAACATAGCCTGCAAGAGTGTTTTGCGTTGACCCACACAGTGTTATCTAACATAGGCTGGAGAGGTAGTCATGAGCTTCAGAGGTTGGTTCTACCTCTGGAGAGGTAGACCAGGAAACCTTAGGAAGGTGAGGAAAGGATTTGGAATTTTATTCTAAGGGTAGCGAAAGCCTACTAGAGCAGAGGTTATGCTCTATTGAGGTCTGGCTGGCTGAAGTGGAGGTGAGTGGAGGGAGCAAGGATGGAGATGGGACAGTGAGTGTGGGGGCCTTGGCCTCATCGATGCGAGAGGGAAGAGGGCTGGGAGCCGGTAGTGAGAGAGCGTGGGAGAGAGGCCTGGGAAGCTTGAAAATTGCAGGAGCAGGAGTTACACTTGGCATCGGATGGGGTGTGAAGGATGAGGGAGAGGGCAGCGTCCTGGATTCCTCCTCGGTCTCTTGTCTGGGGAATAGGGTGGATCCTTTTAAGATCTGGACAATACAGAAGAACCAGCTTTGGACAGGATGTGATGATGGCTCCAGTTGTGAAGCTACTATCTCTGAGGGACCAATGGAACTTCACGCCATGACAATTGAGCTTCAAGAATGAGAGACTTTCCCTAGATGGAAAGAAGAGCTAAACAGTGTACTAGGTCAAGAGAACAGCATGTATGACCTCTTGGAGGTCTGGGGAAGCAGGATATTTTCTTAGAATAGGGAGGAATTCTGTATGATGGCAACTCAGGGCATTTAAGTGACGGGATAAGGATGGTAAACAAGGCTGGTGAGTTAGGCGAGGGCCAGGATGTAAAGGACTTTGAGTACTCTGGAATTTGCATCTGTTCTGTGAGCTACAGATTGCTCCCTGAAGGCTTTAAGCAGTTAAGTGATGTGATCAAGTCTTTTTTTTTTTTTTTTT
>NW_011889492.1:12796-26107 GCF_000151845.1 Pteropus vampyrus | reverse complement strand
TCTAGAATAATCTCCCCCCTTTCAAGATCCTTAACTGAATCCCATCTGCGAAATCCCCTTTGCCGTATAAAGGCACATACCCACTGTTTCATGGGGTCAGACTGTGGACACCTTTAGGGCCATTACTCTGCCACTACCGCTGGGATCCCATCCTCCTAGCTGACCCTCCCTGCCTTCTGCCACCACACTCTTGTCCGTTCTCCACAGAGTGGTCAGGATTGCTTTCCTGGGAAGCAGATTTGATCAATTTCTGGCTTAAATTTCTTCAAGAGCTTCCTCTTGACCACAGGATCAAGTTTCAGCTCTTTAGCACATGCCTGAGCACAAAGTTCAAGTCCTTGCCTGATGCCTTGTTAGCGCCACAACCCTGGCAAAATGATTTGATTGAAACCCCCTGAGCCTTGGTTTCTACACTATCAGCTCTGACATCCCCTTCATGACAAAAGGCCTTAGTCTCTCGGCTACTGGGAGCACTGCTGGCAGCATACAGCCCTCGGCTATCAGCCCTCTGGAAAATTCTTTGGCTGATATTATAAGTTAAGTTGGGTCTACCCTCTTCCCCTCTCCTCACCGGCCAGAAAAACATCAGATATTTTGAAGTTCTGATCCCCAGTACTTGTGAAGGTGGCTTATTTGGAAATTGGGTTGTTGTGTTATTAGTTAACATGAGGTCACACTGGAATAGGGTGGCCCCTTGATTTAATATTAGTGTCCTTAGAAGAGACACAGACCCACAGGGGGAAGGCCATGTGAAGACAGAGGCAGAAATTGGAGTAATATGTCTACAGACCTTAGGAACACAAAGAATGGCTAGCCATCCCAGAAGCTGAGAGAGAGGCATGGAATAGATTCTCTCTCGTAGCCCTCAGAAGGAACTAACCTTGATTTCAGACTTCTAGCCTCCAAAACTATGGGAGAATAGAAGAGCCTATATCCCATGACTTGTCAATGGGGAGGGTATCCCCTAACGCAGGACATTTCTGAAGGACCGTCCCAGCTTCAGAGCTCCCTGTGGGTCAGCCGAGGCCTTCGTTGAGACTGCATCCCTGCCAATGTTCCCCTCTGCCCGGCCCAGTCTCCTATCTCTTCTTTCCACCGGCGTGGGTCCTGCTGAAACACCTGGTGCTGCAAAGATCCATCAGAGTCTGCTTCCTAGAGCCTGACCCGGAACCACTTTTTGGGGGTCGAGGGGTGAGGGAGTAACATTGACTAAAGCTTTCTCAGTCTCCATTTTTTAATTTGCATGATAGAACTGGTGAAGGAGCCTGCCTCACAGAACCAGCTGCTGTGATGGTTAAATGAGACTCTTTACAATTAAATGCCCTTTATTCCCTAAGTGGCCTCTTAGTTGTCAGGCACTAGTCAAACACTCCTGTGATCCTTGGCTTACACGTCTCCTTCCCCACCCCCACCCCCAGATGCGAATCCCCTCAAGGTCAACAACCATGTCTTATTTTATTCATTCGATTCATTCGTTAGCTCATTATTTTACTTTACCCCACCTCCTCCCACTCATTTACTATATCCCATTCATTCATTTTAATCTATTTTATTCGTTCGCTCTAGTTAATGCATTAGATTCTATCATCCCACTCATTTATTCGAGCCAGTCCACTTTGCTTCATTCTACGCATTCCTTTCCATGTCATTTCATTCAGTCCCTGCACTCCACTTGTTCAGGTGTTTACTCCAGTCTATCTTTTTATTAAATTAAATCCATATTTTCAGTTCTTACTATGTGCCTGTGGTGTGCCAGACACTGGTACAAAGTGGATTGTTGTGGGGCTGCATCCCTGGCCTTTAGGGCAGAAGGTGGCACATGGCCCACTTGTTCAGGCATGTGTGCATGTGGGTGTGCATGTATGTACATGTGTGTGCATGCGTGTGGGTGTGCGATGTTTCTCTCCCAGGATGGGGAGGAGTCACACTGGCCCACCTCCACTCTTTCTTGGTTTCTACCAATTTAGGGGAAGTCGAGCGTTTATGAGACAGCAGGTTGGGTGTGACTTTGGTAAGATGGCCAGCCCACATGGGACTCTGATTCTAGATCTTGACCTACCTGGAGCTGAATAAATGTGAACAATCAAACTGCCCAGAACAAAGAATTTTGCAAAATCTTGGATGACATTCCCTTTGGTAGGTCCAGCACTCCTCCTGTAATCCCTCTTCAATACCAAAGAGTCACTTATCATTTTATATACATAACCTATGTCACTTATCATTTTATATACATAACCTATTTTTCTATTTATAGAAAAAAGGAACGCATCGGAGAGCCAAAAAAGGGAAAGGGTATTCATGATGCCTCTTTCAGAGAAAACCAAACTATAAGCATGTATCCTTCTACATTTTTCTATGCATATATACATAAAAACACACCTTTTTTTTTGGCAAAAAAGTTTGCAATATACCATACATTCTGCTGTAGAATTCATTTTTATTTCTTAGCAATATGTTATGAACATTTCCCCAAGTCAATAGAGTTATGCACCATTTCAACAGAGGCACGGAATTCCGGCACTTAAGTGTATCTAATTCTCCAAAAAAGCCCTCACACCTGGACATCCGCATGTCCTGCAATAATACACTATGTGGTGATGGGCCTCCTTGATGCATCTGTCCCTGGAGTAGCCTCTGCTGTTATTTTGCTTAGCAAATCAAATCAGGTGGTAGTGACCGATTAAAGTCAGACCAGCTCTAGTCAAATTATGACAACGTTCATTTTAATGAGGTAGAAAATTAGCTAATGGGGCCATCTAGCTGGGAACTGGACAAAGTTATTCTTTCTTGGGTATAAATACTCAAATTCTTTCCTCGGCAGCATCTGGCTGCTTCCAGCAGGGGGTGTCGTGAGCCAGTCTTATATTAGTCCTTGACACCTGGCATCGGTTTCATAATGGATGGTCCATTCCAGTGCCTGCAGGATATTACCCAGGGCCCCTAGCTTTCTCAGTGTCTATTGGCAATTCCAATTCAGATAAATCTCACTCTTTTTCTCCCTCTGTCCCCAGGTGACTAGAAGTACCTGTGTGTTGTGGGGGGTGGAGGTGTCCATGTCTTGAATTATCAGGTAACTTAGGACTCACCTCCATGGTGGGATGTCAAGGCAGCAAATAGAGACAGGGCCCCCAAGTGACAGGGCTTTGACTATAGTGGAGCCAGCTCAGCCGTTAACCAGACGAGTAACGTTGGATAAGCTACCTTTGAGCCTCAGTTTCCCCATCAGTGAAACAGGGATAATAATAGTACCTGCCTCGTAGAGTTATCATGTGGATCAAGTGAGCATGTGAAATTCTTGGCTTAGATGAAGACTGTGTATGTGTCACTCTCATTCGTTTTATCACTAGAATCAACTGTTATTATAATCATCATCCTAGGCCCTGTCCCCCATCTCCTCAATGTAAACAGAATTCACAGTTTCCCCATCAGAGGGGGTAAAACTGCCAGAAATAAGAAGTGTGGGCTGCAACAGGTGAGGTGTTTGACAAAGGCCTTTTCGCAGGTTCTTTATCACCCCTGGAGGCCCTTGGGATTCTGGGTGCAGCCTGCTCTCCTGGTGCGGAGCTGGGTCAGGCACCCTCTGCACAGCAACTCTTCGAGTTGAAAGCTTTCAGCTTTGGTCAAGAATGTTGGCCGGTATCTTTGACATTGACGCACGAAGTCCCTTTGTGTCTCATGCTTGTCACTCATTCGCCTCCATGTGATTTCCAGTTCCTTCTGGTTGACCTGTGGCATGACGTCTTTCCTCGGCTTTATATTTTTCCTGTGTCCCTTGTGATGTTACTTGGTGGTGCCACAAAATCGTGAACACTGTAAAAGTTAGCTATGTAGACTCACTTTTGAGCTTTCTACAATGAGATTAACGTAATTTACGTTTAAGAAAAACACTATTTGCGGTACTATGCAAAGTACTTTTCGTGGTTTTTCTTTTTAATTTACTCAACAGTTGGAGCAAGTACCATTAGCATATGCCCTTCAGACGGGTGGGGAAATGAGGCTTAGAGAGTTTACACACCTGTGCCCCAGGGAACATTTCTGGGTAATGGCAGAGCTGGGATTTGAACCCAGGGCCACACTCTTAGTAATATGTGAACTTTATAGACAAATTAGAACTATAGAAGAGTAAAAAGGAAATTCACCCTAATTCTACCATCCAGAGAAAACAACCATGAACATTTTTGATGGGAGATCCAAGGACATAAATGATGTCTGGGGTTTGTCCTGGCTTGAGGCCTCCTTCCTGCCCACTCAATGTGTCACAAGCTGTCTTGTCCAGTGGAGTCGTATGTCCTCTAACACCACAACTCTAAAACCCACACTCTGTTTGCATTTAATTAATATACTTGGGAGGGTTTTGCTATTCTGGTTGAAGGAAGAGGGGCAAGAGACTCTGGAAGGAAGTTACCTCCAGAGGACAAAGGGCCCGAGTGGTCAGGGGATTCGAGGAGGGACAGGCCTGCTTTGCGGTCCTTTGAGCCTCAAATCTAGCTTCCTCTCCAAGAGAACTTTGAATTAGATGTGAGCTTAGAGTGTGCACAGGCCTGGACAAGATTTCGTAACAAATGTCCTGGTGTTCACCTCAGGGCCTTTGCACCTGCTGTGCCCAGTGTCTGGAATATGCCTTGAACTTCTCTCTGGACCGGTGATTTCTTTTCATCACTCTACTCTTAACTAGCCTGTCACCTGCTCAGAGAGGAATTCTTTGCCTAACTCATTCTCAATGCTCGTTACTGTTTTATTTCCTTTATATATCACCATTCTGGGATTATCTTGGAATGCAAGTTCCCGGGACCCTAGGGCCTAGAAGAATGTTCAGCATGTAGTAGATTTTTAGTAAATATCTGCTTAACAAATGAATGAAAAATTTTTGCCATCAATTTGGCTTCTATCAGCTTTTGATCCAGTTAGAGAAAGGAAAGAAGAAGAAGGAAGGGAGAAAATGAAGTCACTGTGTGTGTGTCCAGGGGCCGATGCTTTGCAATGACTCCCTGTGCTGGTCCTGGGCCTGTTCGCCCCTGGATCCACCCTCCTCTCCCATTCTGGAAGGCTTTACCAGCAGACTGGCTCCCGCAGGCAGCATGTTCCCAGCTGCCCAAGTTGCTGGACTCAGTCAGTGGGAGGCCCGGATGGGAGGCCCGGATGGGAGGCCGGAAGGCAGGAGGAAGGGAGAAGCCTGGGTGTTTCCCTTATGTCTGCCCCTTGGGCAGGGCCTTGAGCAGTGGCTGTGTCTCTCTTGTGGCTCCCGTGTCACCAGGCAGCCTTCCTGTGGTTCAGTTTCTTCTGGGTGACCCCAGATCCTGGACCTGAAAAACACCATCTTCTCTCTTTGTCCTCCCGCCTTGGGGCCGGGGCAGCAGCTTCTTGCTGTGGTTAATCTCTGGGTCACCTCGCTGTCCCTTGCTTGGTTTCTCAGCCTTTCTGTAGCCTGCATAACCAAGTCCCTGCTTTAACACCCTCTGTTTTAAACGTCCATCATAGTTTCCGTGTTCCTGCTGGTACGAATCCTGTGCCTTTGTAATAAAATAAATAAAAATTAGAAAAGCATTTGGGGGCTGAGACTTGAGAGATGGATGAAGAGGAGAGTAGGACAGTGGGCCTAAGAAGTGGGTTGTCACCTTTCTGACTCACCCACCAGGGCTGTGGCTCGCATGCACAGCTAGGCCGAAATCACTTTCTTAATTTATGTGCCCATCGCACTGTGATTTACGATGGGACAGCTTGTTTTTGCCAAGTGATAAATTTATGTGCACTAGGCACTGCATAATAATGGTCAAAGATCCTTTATTTCTCTCTTTTTTTAAACTCCTGCCAAGGTAAAGTGTTCTCTGAGGCCCTTGCCAGGAAGGGCAGCAGGAAGCTTAGCGTGTCCTGCTGTCTCCACTGACTGTAGGGAGCTAAAGCTCCTCAAATTCAAAGGAGTGCATGGATTATCTCGGGAGGCCTGCTTGCATATAAAAGGGAAAAGGCTGGTTCTGAGGAATTCCAGGAGGAAGAAGATTAAGATTAGAAACAGGAGTTACGAAGGGAGTATCGGGAGTTTCCATTGTACCTTGATCTTCAAGATGTTACTTTAACTATGTTATCTTGGGATACACAAAGGAACAGATTATGTATAAAAAGGAGCCTAAGAAATAAACTCGGAGAGACGGTTGTGAGATCTGTTCTCCCTCCTGCACCCTGTCTGTCTTCTCTTTTTTCTCAGTCCCTGCTCCCCCATTCAGGGACCTGGTTTGACTTGGTCAGCTGGTTTCCGACAACTGACCACTCGGCCAAGTGGTCTGCCCGAATCATTGTCCTCCAGGAAGGAAGAAGAAGGGCTCAAGTGGAATCATCCTGTAGGTGTTGACAATGGTGTCCCCACAGTTGAGTGGAACCCAGTCAGGTTCCCTGTCCCTTTTGGGTGGGCTCTTGGTTCTGGGGGGCTGTCAGCTGTCGAGCAGATCAGCGTCCTCAGTTCCGAGGTGATGATGGATGTTTGCAGGGAACAGTGGCTCAGCTTAAGCTGAGGCTCCTCCCTTGCCAGGCTGGCCAAATGCCACCGCAGACCTGGGTTAACATCCTGGCCCTGCCAGGTGGAATCAGGAAAGTGTCTTTGCCTCTTAGCCTCAGTTTCCTCTTCTGTTAAGTGGGGTAAAATTGTAGTAGCTGCCTCAAAGGTCTGGTCTAAGGATTAAGGAGAGACCTATGTAAAATGCCTAGTGCAAAGTGTGGCACATAATAGGTGTTCAGCCACAGGTGAGTCTCTCCCATCATCTTTCCCCTTAGCCTCTGCTTTCATAGATGCTCATTACCCAGACTGAACTTAAACTTTATGTGTATCAGTCAGGATGTATTTAGTGGTCAGTGACAAAAAGCTCCAGTTCAACCAGCTTAACCCTAAGGAAGATTAGTTGCCCTACGTAAAAGGAAACCCAGAAGTAGGCCAGCACCATGCTGCCAATTCAGCAGCTGTCCCCAAACTTTTTGGCACCAGGGACTGGTGCTCCTATGAGAATCTAGTGCTGAGGAGTGGCTGCAAATACAGATGAAACTTCACTTGTGTTGTGTGGCCCAGGTCCTAATAGGCCATGGACCAGTATCAATCCACAGCCCAGGGGTTGGGGACCCCTGCATTTCAGTGTTGGCTTCACTCTTCAACTGACTCTCTTCGCAGTGGCAAAGTGGCTGCTGTGGATCCTGGCATCACATCCTGATATGCAGAGGAACAATCGCTTTCCAGCATGTCTCTCAGGTGTGAAGACCACTTTGCCAAAGTACCTTACCTGACTTTCCCTCACATCTCCTTGATCCAGATCAGATGACAGACTCATTTCTGAACCAATCCCCCAGGGTCGGGGGGGGCGGCAGAATACATGATTAGCTAGCTTAGAACAATCATCAGGTGGCTGGGGAAGTGGGGAAATCAGCTGCCCTCGTCACTAGGTGATCACTCTTTAAAATCCTGCTCCCACCATTCTTTTCTCCAATTCCTCCCCTCTTCTCTGGATAACAAGAGTCTCTTCCTACCCCTCAAAACCCTCATGGTTTTAATCCAGCAGGGACTGGGTGCAGAGGGGTGCCCCGCCTGGAAGATTCTTCCCACCCCACCCTCCCTCTCAACTTGTCGGGCTTCTTTTCATCTATGAGTCACCACCCTCCCCAGTCACGCTCCTCGCCACTCTCTCTAAGGGGGGCTCCCCATTCCACATAGTGTCCCATAATCACTTTTTCAAACTTTTGTGTTCTTATAGCATTTAGCACTATTTACCTGTTTTTTTGTTTTGGTTTTTGGGGGCTTTTTTGGTCTGTGTCTATGCCCCAGACCATCCCTTTTGTGAGGCATGGTCCAGGGGATAGACACAGACCAAAGGGAACCTCTCTTCTGTTTTATCCAAGTCCCACTGGATAAAGGTACCAGGACCTGTGCTAGGGCCCGAGACCCCCACCCCTACCCTCACCCCCACCCCCGTTGCCAGGGCCTTCTGTGATCCCGGGTATCCCAGGAAAACATGAGATGAGGAGGAACGTGGGCAACACTTACTTCCCTGGACAGTTAAGACTTTCCTCTGGGAAAAGGTTGTAAATTCTCCAGCTCACCTCCCAGGCCAGGCATCCACAGAGGGGAGTGTTCTCAAGTCCAACTTTTCTGGAGTCGGAGTTGTTTTTTTTCTTTTTTCTTCTTCTTTTTTTTTAATGACGTCATTTGCAAACAACATCTTAAATGGTTTTGCCTGGCTCAGGTTTTATGGAGCCTGCATCAGCATCTCCCTTGATTGTCTGACCTTGACGCCCCATGAGGTTGACCTTGAGCCACCACTGAACCACAGACTCAGGAGGGGATGAGGGAGAGGTCAGTAAGCAGAGGGTCAAGCGGTCTGCCAAAAGAAGCAGCTGCGTGCAGGCATCTTGGCGGTTCAGCGTCTCTGCCCTGACGTAGCTTGTGAAGCACGGGAAACTCGAATCCATTTCTGCTCATCTAGTCCTTTTAATTTTGTTTCTCCTTTATTTTGAGGTAAAACTCACATTAAAAAATTAACCATTTTAAAATGTTCAGCTCAGTGGCATTTTGTGCATCCACAATATTGTGCAACCACTACTACTAACTAGCTCAGGAACGTTTTCATCACCCCCAAAGGACACCCTGTCACCGCCAGCATCGAGTCGCATGGGTCCTATCAAGTGGAGGCACATGGGGCCATGGAAGCCTGACCTAGGGGAAACTGAACTGGTCTGGAGAAGCGGGAACGTTTCTAGAAGGAAGGGGCCGACTGTTTTGCTGAGAGTTGAGATGTGAGGAAGCCCTAAGTTCACTCAGCAAAGAAAACGTGAAAGAGTGTCGGGGAGAGGGAACAGCATATGCAAAGGCCCCATGGCAAAGGGTGCGTGGTGAGCACGCACGCGGGAGAGGCCAGTGAGCTGCAGCAGAAAGAAGCGAGAGGGAGCGGAGGGACTCGAGGCCTGGAGGTGGGGGGCGGGTGTTGGGAGAGGCCGAGTTTGTCAGGGCTCCTGGTTCTGGATGCTCATTAGAATCAGCTGGGGAGCGTTGGAAACAACTGGGTCGGAGAGCCAGGCCAGCCTTCGAACCTGACCTTTTGACCCATGGGAGGTCATATTGGCCAGAGCTGAGGCGTCAGTTTCCCAGGGATTTGGCCTGGACTGGTCACTGTCAGGGCAGGGGTGAGGTCAGCCAGGCTCGTTGGAGTTGGAGTTGGAGAGGGAAGCTGGGAGTTCCCTGGTTGGAAGGACATCAACTGTGAGTTAAGGGGGAGACAGACATTGAGTGAAGGTCAGTGGCAAGATGGCGAGGTGAACTGAGGTCAGGGTCTGGCTCTCCAAGAACAAAGCGGCCCAGGGAACATCTGTTTTCATTCACAGCCTGGAGCGGAGCTGGGCTGTGAGGTTCTTAAGGCAGATTGAGCAACTCGAGGGCCTTTTCCATCAGCTCTCCCTGCTCTCGCAAAGAACATAGTGAGAAGGGAGCTGCAGAGAACCAGCTCCTCCTATGTGCCGTGTAGGTTATTTTATACTATCCGTTTAATTCTCCCAGCTTCCTCACTCAGAGAGTGCGTAGGCTTGCCTGAGGCCACACAGCAGTATTTGGACCCAGGGCTGTCTTCTATAGGCACAGCGGGCACATGGCTCAGGGCCCATGAGACTTTTAGGGGCTAAGGAAAGTGTTTTAATTTCTCTCAAAATCAGAAGGAAAAAAATATAATCCAGCTTGTATTATTTTTGTCTTTTTATCAATGAAGCTATAATAGATCATTTTTTAATGTTTTTAATATTTTGTAATAGAGGAATGTATCCAGGAAGGCAAAAGTGACAAGGACCTATATTAAAAAAAAATGGCTCTGTTTGGTAGAGGTATCACCGAGCCACCCGAGTAAGGCCCAAACCCACTACCCTCCCTCCCTATGGTATTCTAAGCCAATCTGTCTGTATCTAAAGCCCCTTTTCTTTCCAGCCTTGTCCTTCAGCTCTCAGGCGCATCGTCACCTCTCCGGGAGACCTCTGCTGGCCCCTCTGACTAGGTCAACTTCCTCCCTTGCATATCCTTGTTGTGGGTCACCTGTTCCATGTTTACATGGTGTAATAGCCGTGAGCACAGGCTCGGAAAGCGAATGTCTGAGTTTGAATCCTGGCTCTGCCAGTTATCAGCTATGTATGGTGGGGCAGGTTGTTCATCTCTCTGACCCTCAGCTTTCCCATCTGTGAAATAGGGAGAGTAAGAGTACCTACCTAACAGAGCTTTGACAGATTAAATGAGTGAATATTTTTCAAGCACTCTATTGTTAATCTCTCCAAGATTCAGTTTCTTTATTTCTAAAATGAGCATGATGATGGCAACTACCTAGTAGACTTGTGATAGATTAAATGAGTGAATATTTTTAAAATACTCAAAACCGTGCCTGCCAGCAAAAACTGCCATGTAAGTGTTTATTAAAGACAGTGATTGGTTAACATCTGATTCCTTTACTGGGCAGTAAACCTCTTAAGTACAGGGGCTGGGCCTGGTTTTATGCTCTGTGGTATCCCCAAGCCTGGCACATAACAGGCACTCAAATGTTTCAATGAATGAATGAATGAATGAATGAATGAATGAACTCTGCTCCTCCTTTTGCCCGTATATTCCTTTCTGTTGGAAGTCATTCACACTACAGTGTGAAGTATGGATTAATGTACCTCCCTGTCTCCTTTCCTAGAGCACTTATTTGCCTGGTCTGACCATCAAGGAAGAAAATATTTTGCCTTGTGGAGAAGAAATGTGAAGCTTCAGTAGTCAGGTTGAGGAGCTTTATCAGGAGTGGAGGGGCAGGATTTCTTGCTAGATCCTGTAACCGCGAGCCATGACCTCTGCTCCTTAGATCGAGGCCCCTAAGCACCTGTGCCCTTTCTATTTTTCAAGGAGATATTTTCCTCCCTTTTGGGAGGGTGGGAAGCCTTGGGCAGGCAGCAGCTGTCAGGCCCCAGCAGGCAGGCATCACCAGCAGGCCCCTCAGAGCAGAGGAGATGAAAGGCCTCCTACTCCAAGGCTTTCCCAGAGGAAACCTCGCCCACAGATCGGCAGGAAGCCACACTCACAGGTTGCTGAGTCCCCTGAGGACAGCCCACGAAGCTTGGGATCAGGTCCAGGTCACTTGAGCTCAGATAAACTAGGAGGACCTCTGCCACTTGGAACATAAAGTTCTGAGACTTGGCGGGAACCTGAGAGCTGTGGCCCTGAAATCGTGCTGGGCCCCAGGCCCCGGCTGGCCCCTCGGCTCCTGGCTGGGAGCGCCCAGGCTGGCTGTCAGACCAGAGCCTGCTTTTCCCTGATCAAAGGAAAGCGGTTGCTTTCCCAAGTAAATTTGTTCTGTGTTAATTTCTCCTCTTGGAGATTTTTCTCCTTCCACATGAAAACTGCAGTGTTGTTGTGTGCCTGGGGTAGTCACCTTGCAGTCCTGAAGAGCTTGGAGCATCGTTTTTATAAGTCAACTTTTGCAAGAAATTAACTGACACATCACAGCTTGGCACCCTGGGGCCCTATGGTCCTAATAATGCTTCAGAGCTGATATCTCAATTGAAGAACATTTATCGTGCATCTATTGTATATCAAGCCCTGTGTCCTGTAGCGAGGAAGGCACTTTGGAGTTCAGTCACTAATGGGGGCAGCATGCATCTAGCCAGTCAGTACTTACTGAGTGATGATGCAGGCCAATCCTTATGCAAGTTACAGGGGTGCAGGCAATAAGAGAGGCACAAATTCTTGACCTTGCAGAGCCAACATCCTACACTGGGGTGTATGGGCTTCTTACTGCCACTGTAATAAATGATCACGAACTTAATGTCCCAGATGAACTGAGGGGCAGCAAGCCAAGAGGCTTTCCTAGCATCACACAGACAGAGGCTGAGCTAGGACTCGGCCCAGGTGCATCTAAGTCAGGAGCTTGGGTCCCTTCTGTTTCACCCAGTGGTGTGTCACAGGGGTCAGACAGATTTGGAGTCGAGCCCCAGCTCTACTACCTGCTGCCAGACCTCAGGCAAGTATTGTATCTCTGTCTCCTCACCTGCGGAATGGGCGTCAAAACAGTACCTGTCTTGGAGTTGCTGAGAACAGGTAACAGAATATAAAGTTTGTGAAATATTGATCCCTGTATAAAACACATACACACATGCTGACATTTAGAGCCCACTTACGATGTATATGAAACACTTCACACATACAATTTCATTGAACTCTCAAGAAACACACGATGTGAGTAACTCTCCACATGCCCACAGTAGAGAGGACACCAGGGTTCAAGGGCATGAGTCATCTCCCCACAGCCACGCACTCATCCAGCCCCCATTCAGCAATGTCTTCCAGAGGAGCTTTCACAGGCAGACAGAGTTTGTCAGCCCAGCTCAGAAACTTGAATGAGGTAACAGCTGGAATCCCCACCCATCCCACTGGACTTGTTCCCTTGTGTGCCCACCCCCACCCGGCCCTGGTTCTCCCAGCCCCTCGGCCAGCACACCTCCTCAAGGAGAGACTGCCCGCCCAGCCTGCAAGGAAGTATTCATCCCAGTGTGACATGGCCACTCCTAGCCACGTCTCCGAGCAAGCCTGGGGGCCCCCTCCTCCTGCAGCCTGCCACTGCCATCTGAACTGCCTGGTTGGAGTCTCTGGGGCCAGATGTTATAGGACAAGCTAAAAATAACCAGGCAGGCCAGCCACCATCAGGGGTGGGGGTGGGGGTGGGGGCATGTGCTGGGCGTGGACACATGATCCCAGGGACCCAGTCGAGTGAAGCTGAGACAGTCTGGCAGACCGTGCAATACTTCTGCTCCTCATTCGCAGGACACCCCCGGAGAGAGGGCCCCTCTTCTCTGAACATCTGGGAGGAAACGCCTTCTACCAGCTGCAGGATGGGCAACAGCACAAGGAAGGTCATCTCGGCTCTGTGCTTCCTGCTGCTTCTCCTCGAAGTCGGTTCTGCCAAGAATATCTGGAAACGGGCACTGCACACCAGGCTGGCAGAGAAATCCCACGTAAGTGTAAGTGCCGGGGTGGGGGAGGCCGGGAAGAGATGGGCGATTCCCAGACACTGTCCATTCTGTAAGCACTCCCCCAGATGCAGGCAGGGCAGGCGTCTGTCTTTATCTACGTGTGTCAAAGTCGGGTGGTAGGCAGATGGAACTCACACCCTCAAAAGCTCTTTTCCTGGAAGCAAAGAAGCAAGGGGCACATCAAAAATGTGCGAGGGGACCGTGACATGCTTTGCCTATCAAAGTATACTTTCTCTTGACAAACAGCACCTGAGTCCAAGGACTTAAAACTGAGTATTGTGTCTCAACAATCAATAACCAAAT
>NW_011889492.1:9424-9921 GCF_000151845.1 Pteropus vampyrus | reverse complement strand
GGCGAGGCCAGGTGTCTGATAGCATGCTGAAGCCAGCCTGGACCCACTCGGAGAGTTAAACAGAGCCCTTACTAAAAGTTGAATCACATAAACATCGTTGTTATTTAGATTACAAAGAAAGTACTCCTTATTAGAAACACGTCACTTCCTGCTTATTTTGCTACATCTCACTATTCTCTCTGCTCTTGAGGCTATTTATGTCTATGATATCTGTCTGGCAGAAGTACTAAACCTTGAGGAGCTATTGCACACCTGTCCCACACCTGTACCAGGTCCTCAGCAGTGTGCTCTGCCCCTCTGCCCCGCCCCCATTGTTGGCTGGAAATCAGCCACGGTGGGAGTTTCAGCCCATGGACATGGCGAAGGCTGCACCCAAGAGCGAACGCGTTAACAACGTGCAGTTGTTAACACTGACCAGCCCGTGGCCGCCTGCTCCCTGTACCAGGCCCATCGCTTCTCACCTTCTCAGAGCCCCATCTCTATCAGAGTAGAGATGG
>NW_011889492.1:7885-9374 GCF_000151845.1 Pteropus vampyrus | reverse complement strand
TGTCCCCTCTGCCCCGCCCCCATTGTTGGCTGGAAATCAGCCACGGTGGGAGTTTCAGCCCATGGACATGGCGAAGGCTGCACCCAAGAGCGAACACGTGCAGCTGTTAACACTGACCAGCCCGTGGCCGCCTGCTCCCTGTACCAGGCCCATCGCTTCTCACCTTCTCAGAGCCCCATCTCTATCAGAGTAGAGATGGGCCCAGGAGAATTTCCTGAACACAGTGTGCGTTACAGCCCGGGCACTCAGAGACAGTGACAGAGAGGGCGACACTGCCTTCTATTCCCATGGGAAACCGGTCGTAAAAAGGAGAAGGCTTTTCCTCTCTGACCCTGTTTCCTCTTCTGCAGCGCTGGAGTGCCGCCTTTGCGGTCCAATGAGGGGACCACAGGGAGCCTTCGGCTCCGTGCCTGGCACACAGCCACCCTCTCCCATGAGTGCGCTATTCAAAACCAGACAAAAGGGAGAACCAAATATTTATAATGCTGGATAAGACAGAAGCAGAATGTTTGTAAATAGCCCAGAGGCCTTTTCAAGAGCTTAGGGTCAGTTCTGGGGAGCTGGTATTTCGGGCTTCTCTTTCCTGACATTTGATGAAACTCATAAGAACAGTGATTTCCCGAGCACTTTCTATATGTCAGGCCAAGAGTTCGCTATGCGCTAACTCTCAGGATCCCTTCAACACATCTCCCAGGTGGGGCCCATTGTCACAGCCATGTCAGCACGGGGACCAGGTGGCCTGCGGGTTCAGGTGTGTCGCTGTGGCTGTGGGTCTGTTGTGCCCCCCTAAGCTCCCTTCTAAGGCGGCTGGAAGTGATCGTGTGGTTTGCGCCCTGCCCAGAAGAGAGGGCAGTGAGGGGCCGCAGCTGCCAGGCGCAAGGGCAGCCTCCCGCCATGCGTCCCGCCACACAGAGAAACTGTAGAGGACGCTCTTAGTCGACCCAGAGCTGCATCTTTTGGTGATGAGCACCAAAAGCCCTGCGGGAGCCAGCAGCCGGTGCAACTCAGTTTCTTAGTCTCCTTTCCTTTGTTATCTCACTGAGCTCAAGAGCCTTCTAAAGCGTCGCTTTTATTTTATTTTTCTGTTAAGTAGCAAGAGTGGGAGAGGCAGGTGGCCTGGAGCTGCGCGTACGTCCCGTCCACCCTCATTCCCTGACATCTTCACCTTCTGCCAGTAAACAGAAGGTTATCTCCAGCTGCGGGAGCATACTTAGGACAGGCCAAGGTGCTGGGGGGTTCATACCACGGGAGCGCACAGAGCTGAAGGACACAGCCCAGCCTCCTCAGCCTTGGGCAGGACATGCGTCTGAAGAGCATTCTATACAGTTTCTCAGAGGTTCCCCTTGGGTTTGAGCGCCAGAACACCTGCGCATTAATATTTCCTGGATGGGCCCCTCCTCTTCCCTGCCTCACGTCCCCACCTGCTGGAGCTTCCAGGGACATCTCCCAAATATACAACCTGCACTAAAATTCTAGTCTCGGATCTACG
>NW_011889492.1:4378-6275 GCF_000151845.1 Pteropus vampyrus | reverse complement strand
TATATGAATGATTCGTTTCTTTATTGTGACTTGGTTTAGTTTTTCATTAACTACTTTTGCAGATCACAAAAAATGCAATTAGTTTGCTTTATCCATGTGATGTTTTGTTTGGTGTTTGTCACTTGTCCTGGAGCTGAGGCATGTGAAGGCAGGGACATCGTCTAGTTCAGCTCAGCTTTCCTTGTACCCAGCCCTGGGAGTTATTCATTTACCTTTAAATGAATGAATAAATTACATTAAAATGTTCCGGAGCAAGATAGAAGGGCTGGAAAGTTCTAAAAGACTTCCAGGTGCACAGCTGTGCCCAGCGGACACCAGTTGAAGGAGTCGGTTGAGTTTGCAGACATGCACGGAGATGGGGTTGTCTCCAGTGTAAGAGACTGGTTTTTGAGGTCCTCTCAAAGGAAGTCCCATTAGCTGTGCACCAAACTGAGCTCCCAGAGCTGGACGCTGAGGTCCCAGGGCGTCAAGAAACGGCATTCGTCAACGCACACTGAACTCTAAGCCCTCTGTCGCAGGGAGAGACATATTTTAGGTCTTTGACGTCCAAATTCCAGAGGAAGAGCAAGTAATACTTAGAGGAAAATTGGCTTTCTTCCTGCACCCAGCAGACCGGTCCTGGTGCACTTTTATTGGTCTGGCCGTTAAGTTTCTGGGACATTCCAAAGACGGGAAGGCTCTCAGTGTCGGAATGAAGGGGGTGGGGAGCGCTGAGGGAGGGGCTCGAGTAAATTGAGAGAACTCTGGAGATTGGATTCTTTCTCCTTAAATGGAAATGGTTTCAATTTTATTCCTGATTATAAAAATAATGTTTACTGTAAAAGAAATTGAGACAATCCAGAAAGTTATAAATAAATAAAAGCGATCTAAATTCTTCCTCCAAGACATAAGTGCTGTTGACATTTTGGGGTATGTGTGACCTATATTTTTTCATGAAGCAGTTATACTAGACACACATATTTTTCTTAATGATATTTTATTCATAATGTTTTTTAAGTTTTTTATTGAGATAAAATTCACATAACATGAAACTAAGCATTTTAAAGGGTACGATTCAGTGGCATCCAGTCCATTCACAATATTGTGCAACCATTATTTCTGTCAAGTTCCACAACATTTCTTTCACCTCAAAGGGAAACCCCAGATCCATTGAGCAGCTGCTCCCCATTCCCCCTCCACCAGCCCCTGGCAACCACCAATCCGCTTTCTGTCTCTGGACTTGTCCATCTGGGACATTTCATATAAATGGAGTCATATCGTATGTGGAATTGTGTCTAGCTTATTCTTGCTGTTTTGTATCTTGCGTTTTTCATTGAATGCTATACGGTGAATATGTTAATATGGTAGGTCTGTGTCCTCTTTTCAAAAGTTTCCGTGGTGTTCCAAGGTACGAATGTGCCATTATTTATTTATCGAGGCCATTTGCTTCAGTGGCATCCAAACTTGGACTTGCAGAACCGGGCTTCCCACCAAAGGAGTCAGAACTGGCATTTTCCTAACCTGCTTCCTGAGGAAGCGGCAGCAGAATGGTGTTGTGAATTTACAGATGCCTCCGAGACAATCTCCCCCCCAAAACAGAAAATAGCCACCAGGCCAACAACCTTAAGGAGCTCATTTTGATCCAAGTAAAGCATGCAACACTGGACAGTGCCTGCCTGAGTGGCACACTAAATGAATGTCCGGTAGCTGTTTGGAAGTGGACTTGCTATACAAGCTCTTAGCGAGGATGGAAATAACAGATGGAAATCACGGGTTACCCTGGAATTTTCACGAAGGCTGTTGTCAGTCTGGGGAGAGCTGCCTCATTCTCAGAAGGATTCGACACGCCATTATTTTATTTTCGGCTCAGTGGCAATGGAAGGGAGGGCTGGCTGGGGCTGCAGAGAGTGTAGGTGCT
>NW_011889492.1:0-809 GCF_000151845.1 Pteropus vampyrus | reverse complement strand
GCCCGGCCGAACTGTCCTGCCCCGCCCGGAGGTCGCGGCTGGGAGAAAGGCAGCTGGGCTTAAACCTGGGCCACCCGGGCGAGTCCACCTGTGAAATGGGAACGTCGGGGCTCGTTAAGCAAGCATCCAACTGCATGTACTGGACGCCGCTGCCTTCAGGGAGCTGCAGTCCGGGAAACGTGCGTTCCAGGGAAATGCCCGCTCTTGTGAAGATGGCGGAGATCTTTCAAAAAATTCGGATTTCCAGGGTTTCTTAAAAATACTGGACCGCATTCCCGGGGCCACTGCCTGCTGGAGACTGAGGTGCCCCTAGGTGGCAGCAGGGATCCTCCGGTTCTCCACGGACAGCGCCAGGCGCCCTTCAGTCATGATGGATTCCTGGCCTCCGGGGGCATTTGAGATGGAGACCTGGAACCTTCGCAGTCCGGATCGGCTGTGCCCAGAGAGGCAGGGGGATGCAGACTCCTGGGTTCAAATCCACAGACTAGTCTGTCACCTTCCTAGATCCTCCCACCTGTCGAACAGGACTGAAATGAGAACATGCTGCCCATAGCGGGGTCTGAACATTAGGAAGTGCTTGGGGCTCCATCAGGCTAGGAGTAGAAAATCGATAACATGTTTGCTGAATCTTAATGTGAAACCCTTTGGAAGAAACCAGTTCTCAGGAATTCATCTTGGACGGGAGGGAGTTTCAGATTCCTTCCGGAGACAAGGTTTGGGAGGGGAAGGAAGAGAGCCAGTGGGGAATGGGCAGCTACCTGCCCCTGGGTGGAGGAAAGGTGCCCCTAAGTGGGTGGGAGGGGGCAGTA